>NW_019732005.1:262534-275398 GCF_002891405.2 Cryptotermes secundus | reverse complement strand
ATTATTATTATTATTATTATTGGAATATGTTTTCTCAGCTAATGAAAGGAAATATTCATTAAATGCACTTGCGATAGCTTGTGCATTGTTAGTGGACTTCCCTTCAATATTCAAACTTTGTACGTCTTCATTAACAGATTTCTTTCCTGATTCAACTTTCACAATATCCCAGGTGGTTTTAATTTTATTGTTTGATTTTAGAATTTGGCTGTTATAGTTATTCTGTTTGGCTTCTTTAATGACTTTTGACAAAATTTTACAGTATATTTTGTAGTGACTTTTTAGTCTTGGATCATTACTGTCCCTACTGGCCAAATATAGTATGTACCTTCTGTTTCCATAAAAGGTAGGGAATTTCTTGACCAGCTGATCAAATATCACTGCTCAAAAACTCTCCTCCTTCATGTTCATTGTAATCAGTTATTATTTCAGCCACAGCTCCTGGATAATTCAGACATGCACTTATAACATTATAACTGCTGTATATCCAAGAATATCTCTCACTCACTCATGGAGCTAAGCACTTCTCGAGAAGCCACCAACTGTGCAACTTCTCAAGAACTTCCCAGCATTTCATGGAACCCAAAAGTTCATTATCATGTTCACAAGGGCTCTCCGTTGGTCCCTATCCTGAACCACATCAATCCAGTCCAGACCATCCCATCCAAGAATATAGTGACAGATACAGATATTCTGGACTTGAATGTTCCTGTCTTCTGGGATGTTATGCTATGTAGTCTGGTAGGTATACACCATTGTTTCAGAGAAACATCCTACCTCTATGTTCAGGGTAAAAACATTGGTAACTATCTATCAGACTAGACTGTTTTACATAGTCTTTTAACTTTGTTGACCGGTTCATGGCTCTGCATATCATGACAACCACTGCGTCACTTGCCACAATTCTGGTGATAAATCAACATGCTTGAGGGCCGATAACATTTGGAATGCAGGGAAGTAATTAACTTGTGGACCACTTGATGGAATTATGTTCCAGGGCAAGCAGTGCAGTTCATGCATGTGAGTGTGTTTATGATTTGTCAGCAGTAGGCAACAGTTATCAGCTCCATTAGCCATTTGTTCTCAGTTACAGTTGGTGAGAAGTGTGGTGTGTCATGGTGAGGTACACTTTAGAGCAACGTGTATTTATGTATGACACCTGTGTGAAGTACGGATCGGCTACCAAGTGTCACAAAACTTTTGACATAAATTTTATGATTAAAGAGTTCCCAACAGACAAACAATTCATAATTTGGTGAATAAACTTAAAACAACTGGACTCTTTTAACAGATGACATAGAAGCCACACTTGAACATACACATAGAAAATCACTGAAACGTCTAGCTTGAGAGGCTGTAGTGTCCAAGTCTAGTGCAAGAACAGCAACACAACTGCGAAAACTTAAACCCTATAAAACAACAGTAATAAATGCATGTCTTGCAGTCATACAATCCAGCTAGCAGCGTTCATTCTTGCAGTTGGTTTCTAAAGTCTGTCATCAAAGGCGATATTGATACACAACTAACATTCTTCTCTGATGAAGCATGAATCCACTAGCAAGGATACATAAATACACAAAATAATCGCTACTAGAACTCACAGAATCCACATTTAACCCATTAAGTCCTGCTCCATCCAGTGAAAGTTGGTTTCTGGTGTGCTGTAAGTGCAAGGATAGTTGTATCTGCTTTTAACAAAACAACTGTACGTAATATCTACGTATGGAGGGATAGCATTTTCAACACTTCCTGTGATCTCTGAATTGTAATTACTTCATTCCAAGTGTTATCAGCCATCAGACATGCTGATTCATCAGCAAAATTCATATGCACCTCACAGTAAATGATACGCCACTTGCCATGAAGCAAAGAGCCATGGAACCAGTCAACAAAGTAAGAATCCTCCATTAATATGGATATATACATATTTCCTTTCTACACTACTACACATAATGAACTGCTGTGGACATACAGTTATTGAAATCACAAAATCATGCCATTATACTGCAGGAAGCTGTGAATTTTATCATCACACAGTGATCTCCACGACAGTTACTTTCATTTTGAAAGCTTTTATTATTTAGGTAGTAAAATGTCATCAAATGGTAAATTCAATTAAGAAAATTAACAGACAGAATAAATATACCTGATAAATGCTGCCAAGCTGTAACAGATTTATTTTTTCACTGGCTCTACAGCCCCAATGGGCCCTGGCCTGTGGTATGAACACGTGTTGTGCCTGGATAATAGGATTACTTTGAATTCAGCAAAACGAGAACATGAAATGACAAATGGAAATATCTATGACTATGTGGGTCAAACAAAGGAACATGCCATAAAGAAATAAAAAGACAAAGGGAGAGCATAGACAGATATAAGTGAAGCACTTACAACAGGATAGAGAAGACTGAAGAGGTTTTGCGCCTTTGCTTTTATTTTCCTTTGTTCTATTTTGGTCACTTTTACATTAGTTATTCTGTTTTGTATTTCCTTTTTGCATAAATACAAAGCAACCCAACCTGGTAAAAATGTCAATGGGTAACGATTACTATTCAGTTAACTCAAAGCTTTCAAGTCTTGATATGGATGGCTATGTGACAAAATGATGTTTCTTCCCCCTCCAACTTGTTTTGAGCAATAACTTACTATGGTGAACACAATAAGGGTTTCTTTGAGGAGTGCTGTAACAGGTAAAATCTTAAACTGAGTAAATTTAGCACTGAGGTAAACGGTATGGGATTGATGAAATTGAATGTTACATGTGGGAAAATTTTAAATCAAGGGACACGAAATGGGAAATCCACTGCATTATGAGACCTCCAATTGAATGATCATTTTATGTTTCAAAAAGTGAATTAAGATGCTACTACTGTTCTATTGGCAGACTCGTCACTGGTCACAGCTGCTACATGAAAATTCAACAACAGATTTCATCAAACTGACTACAGCATTCATCATTGTCAGACTCGGCAAAGGCATGGCCATGAGCATGGTTCTGCTGACATTCACCTTGCAGTTCAATCACCTGGAGCCCACATACAGTTATGTGGCCCTCACACTTGTATACTTCATCCTCTCTCAGTATAAAGGTATGTTTTTAGCCTATTTCCCTTATTTTGAAAAAAATTAAAGGAGAATTATGAAATCACCTTACGTCTGTGTCTCTTTGTATAAACCCTAAAACCTAAATGCCAAAATAGTGGAGCCAGAAGAGACCTGTCTGACTGCATGTGTAACATCCCATCATTGCTAGGCAAGGGTTCAGTAATCACATTCCTGCAGCAACCGATACACATAAAACAATACAAGAACTGTTGGACACACTGATGTTGCTTAACCTTTCAAAGAAGAGTACCAAACTTGTTGTTCTAGTGGTAACAAACTATACTCATATTTCGGAGGAAATAGATTTGAATCTCAGCCTGA
Source organism: Cryptotermes secundus (assembly GCF_002891405.2). Classification (NCBI taxonomy): domain Eukaryota; kingdom Metazoa; phylum Arthropoda; class Insecta; order Blattodea; family Kalotermitidae; genus Cryptotermes; species Cryptotermes secundus. The sequence continues at coordinate 271,972 of NW_019732005.1, read as the reverse complement.
ATACTTGCTATCCCAACTGAGATTTTCCATATTTTCCTCAGTCCCTCTAGGCAAATGCTGGGACAGTAACTCAATTAGACCAAGGTTACTTCCTGCCATATCTGGTCTAGAAAACCGAAATTAACAGCTGTGGGGATTTGTTGCACTGACCATGCGACACCTCTATCAGCTAAAGTTGGCACTAACTTCGCCAATAAGTGTGGTTGCTCAGTCGGTATAGTTCACTTGCAGACTAAAGCCATGGAGTTTTTACTTGCTGCAAATAAATCTTAAATTTATGATTCACAGTCATCCTGTCATCTAACACAGTCTCAATGCTGAAGGTATCATTAAATAACCAACTTAAAAAATAGTGTGTACAATATGTAACACTTACTTCAAAATTAAAAGTCCTCTGCATTTTGTCCACAGACTCTATTTCTGGTTCATGCTATTCTCAGAATCACATTAGTCAAATGATCTTTAAAATGGAAGTGCACTGTAGATCCTGTAAAGGGTGGAATTTAATTTTTAAATATGGTTGGACAGTTGGTTGGTTGATTTCTAGTGCCGCCACACTTTTGACAGTTAAGTCATTTGTGCTTTTAACTTCAAGGGACTGGAGTATCTGTAACTCATTCTCTATTTGGACACCATTTGGTAAGTTACGCCAACCTCTTTATATACTATTTAGTAGAAATTCATGCCACAAATGGTTAAGAAGTAATTTTCTGTCTTTCCTAGTTAATTCTTGTCCCTCAAGCCCAAATACTCTCGCCAACATTTTGTTATGCCGGAACTTGTTCTTTCCGTAACATGAGAAATAGAATTTTGTAATTACCTCAGTTACATACTATTAACAGGAAGTCTACCATATATCCAAACTCAAGCCAGTTCACATCCTTACAAATTATTTCTTTACAGTTTATTTTACCATCAGCCTTCCTCCCACCCTCCTAGCCCTATAAGGGCCCCCATACACACACAGTTTGGCCTCCAGTTCAGCCTGCACAGTTGAAGACTGAAAGGCAAAACTGACATGTGTGGTGCGGCCGGCTGGCCAATTGTTTGGACTGTTGGCCTTTGGGAAACCTGTCAGTCTGTCAGTTCTACCTGCAGGACCATAGCACATGACGTGTGTGATTCAGCAATAGAGGCTGGAAGACCGTGACTGCGGCATGAAGCCTGCCGGTGTACGGGGAAGGAAAGGGAGGGGGTAAACTGTGAAATGTTTGCCTGTAAGGTCGATCGGAAGGCCAAACTGTGTGTGTATGGGGGGCCTAAGAGATTTCTTCAACAACAGTTTACAGATTTCTTGTTTCTGCCATCCAAGCTATACCTCCATTCAATCATACTTCTCTTGCATATTTTTTTCAAGATTGATTACACCTACAGTTTTTAGGCAACATTAATCTTGCTTCCATTTCAGAAGCTTAACCAGCTGCCATACTGATACTGTAGATGGTTAGGAAACAACAGAAATTACAAATGTAGGTGGGGAGATATTGATATATCAAATGCCCATCTCTCCTAACAATTTAGAGAATGTAGACTAAAAAGGAATTTCTGATATATTAAAATTATGGACCATTTCCTTGAAAACAATGTGCATGTTACTCATACTTCTACAGGAACAGCTGGAGAGGAGACATTTATCGTCTCTGCAGTGAGAAATCTGGGGTTCCAGGTACTTGAAGGATTTGAGGAGTTTTGGGTTCCTCTTGTCATCTATAGCAGCACAGTTGCACTCTCAGCTACACTCGTACTAGCAGCGATATGGCAGTTAAATTACTGGATCCTGTGTATCATTGTTGGGTAAGATATATGGATAAATCCATAAAGCAAAATAAAATTGGAATTAAATTTAGCCATTGTTACAAATATTCACATTAATGTAATAATGATATAATTCTGTGGACTTCTGCATACATAACATTCTCATCGTTCCAGTCCTGACTCCCATCTTAAATATTTCCTAAACAAATACCATGGAGAAGAGTCCTTCTTCAGGGGCTAACAGTAGCTCAGCTAGAAATTTCCAACATTTTACAGAATCAAAAGGCTTATTAGTATGCCCACAATGCCCTGCCATTGTTTCCTATGAACCAAATGAATCCAGTCCACACCCTCTCATCACCCCCCTCTTAACTATAGTATTCAAAATGTACAAAATGCCATACATTAATTCACATTCCTGTGTCTGAAGGTACGCCAATGTCTGCGCATGTGGGCTGCAAGTATTGGATAAATACTGGAGTCCTCTTGCAGCACAGCGAGCTGTAATCGCACCCTTCCCACTGGCCACATTGCAACAGATGACAGAGCGAGGAGACACAGCCTGCCCAGTCTGTCTGGATGACATGCATCTGTTCGCTGCCCGCATTACCCCTTGTTCACATATCTTCCATGGGCAGTGCCTTCGCAAGTGCATCATTCAGTTTGGACAATGCCCACTCTGCAAGCAACCATTATGACAGGTCAGATGACGCTGATACGGAAGATGATGGCGGTGGAGGCGGCAGTGATGCTGCTGATGATGACGATGACAACTGTGATGATAACAAACTGCCGCTGCCACCTCCTCCCCCCCACCACGACCACCATCACCACCATTATGAGTCTGATGAAGACAACTGCAAAGGCTGTGTATGAAAAAAGATGTGGCTAAAACAAAGGCACGGTGAACACATGGACCAAGCTCTGATACATTATTGATATAACCATCAAATTCAGCTTTATATCAAGTTTTTGCTTAACTCAGTATATTTCATCTAAGTCTTAGGCATCTTTAATGATTTCATCATTTTAACATTTTCTAGCATAACTTTCCATTAGAAAGAAGAAAACTGAAGAATGTGTAATTCCAGATCACTAATTTTAATACAAATTTAACAACTGAGGAACAGTCTTTCAACAAAATATTTGAAACTGGAAGGCTTCAATAAAAAAAAACTGTCATGACAAATACCCCTTATGTTATCTAGGATTTAGACAATATATGCTGGATTACATAAATCTATATAAATAAAATTGTATTTTATAGTGTGTGTATGTGTGCAGGAGAGTGCATGAATATGTATTCATTGAAAACACTGAAATAAGACTCTTCCTTATTTAATATTAAATTTCAGCAGTCCCAACTCAATATATTAAGTGTTTTAAGTTTCTCCCCAAATAAACTTTAAATGAGGCTTTCAATGTCTATATACATATGTCAATTGTTACAACTAATATAACTGATGAACAATCCAGAATTCACTATAGTAAATCAGTGATGATAATATGGCACATCCACCCATACATGTCAACAACAAAACATTACATAGCTGTGGTCACTAAGTGCATGGGAGAAATTGATATATTTTCAAACAGTAAACCTCACAAAGTTTATTATGTGCTCGGTCAATCTCAATATGGCGCAATTAATGGTAAGACACACTTCAAAGTGATATTCAGTTTCTCACCAGGTGCTGGGTAGTATTTCATTTAACATACTCCATATCCCTACCAATTCTTTCACAGCATTCACCATTTCTCAACAACAATGTCCTTCAGACACCTCCAAAAGAAAACATCTAAGGGAATACGATCTACATAATGAGTGCGTCAGAGAATTTGGCCTTCTCTTCACCTCCAATGATAAGGAAACTCCCTGAAGAGAGAGGCATGAACACAGCGGAAGAAGTGAGGTGGTGCACCATTAACTGGAAGACTGCTCAGGCAAGAACATGACACAAACCAGTATCCTCTATCATAGATACAAACTTTTCACCAGTCACTGCAGATTCTTCAAAAAGAATGGGACAGATAACGTTTTTTTCTTCATCACAGTCCATCACACATTAACCTTTTAATAATATCATGAAGACTTTCACACCAAACCGCCAGGTCTGAACCCGCGTACCTTGAGTCATGAAGTGGGAACGTTACCCCTAGACTACGGAGGCCACTAGCCAGTCACTATACTGATCAAGCTATCCCAGCCCACACATAAAATTACAAATCTACATGATCTGTTTCTGATACGGTCATAAGAAAAGTTACATAACCTTCTGCAGTGCCATGTACTGGCATTCCACTGAATATTGGGTCACATAATGATGAAACATGAATCCATTCAATATTCTTTCTAAATAAAAATACTTATACAACTTTAATTGTCAGTTTGAAAAAAGAAAACATTAGCAATGTAATATACTGAATTTGTTAGATATCAGTTTTTAAAACCTTCAATCCTGTTTTTTTGGAAATGAGTTTTCAGAAGTCTATGGTGTTCGTTTCACCATAAAGTGAAGTAACAAACAGACAAAGCGTGAAATACTTACCACTATTTTAACACACTACCTCCTCCTTGGAGCTGAGGTTGCATGCAAGCTGCTGTAAACTGCAGGAGATGTAAGTCTTGCAACAGTTGTGTCAGTCTCTTGAAGTGGCGTTCTGTGTAGGGCAGAGTTCCCTCTAGCATGTTAGAAAATGCTTGTATCTTGAGATCCCCACTTGATAAGTCATCCAGCAAGATAGAGATCACTAGCTGCAAAAGTCAATAGTTGCTTTTTCAAAGTCAACACTCACTTAAAACTTGTTGTATTTTCTGGTGAATAAGACACACTAGTGTACAAGATGCAAAATTGTTCAGGAAAGAGAAATTAATTTTTTTTTCTATACTGCACCAATTTATAAGCTACACTGTGATTTTTAAGACAATTTTTGAAGATAAAAAATTGTGTCCTATACAAAGAAAATATGGTGTGTTCAGACATTTCAAACACCTTCTGTAGCTGGTGCTGAAGAAGAAACACATACACTACAAAAAAAGCTAGGAAATACACATAAAGCAATATTATTGTGGGGGGTTTGTGCTACCAGATCAAACACATTATCTTCAACTGCTGATACCTTACAAAATGAGAACATGTCACAATTTACCGAACACATTGTCATTATGAACAGAAGGCTCACGCTCACACAGAACTGCATGTGTCCTGATGTAACCCTGAACATTAGGCTGTTCCATATCTGTTCTCCTGTTACACCTACTACGCCTGAACATTTGCATGACAGAAGTCTCCTTTTGCATGAATGTAGTTGCCACTGAGGCAAGAACATTAACTGAAAAATTTATAAACATTCAAAAGACACTGTTTATGCAAATAAATATGTATTTTAAACAGTTCTATATACTTTCATAAATGCACCTTTGGCATCCAGAATGCCTACATCCCCATTCCCCTCAGCACTAGATGGGGGTGAGTGGTCAGCTTCATGCCTCAGCCGCTTTACACCTGGGAAAGAGCCCCTGGTACCCATTGGATAGGAGGCTGGGTAGGGCCCAGAGCCGGTCTGAGTGCTGAAGTACAGACAAATCTCTTTTCCCCTACCAGGAATGAAACCGAGCCATTCAACCCCTAGCCTGTCATTATACCCGATCTATCCCAGTTCACTATTGCATTATACACACCCACATTAACTACACACAAAAGGAGACACGTTCATTTGTTCTATTGAGACTTGTATAACTGGATTTCTTAAGCTTTATTATTTATTCTGTATTTACCAGTTTCATTTAAATTAATTTCTTACATTTCCTTTCTTCGTCACACTTCAATCAACCAATTTTAAACTAACTGCCCAATGCCACTTTATAAAATACCCTACACACAAACAAAAATATAACAAAATTTTAATGGAATATATTACACCACAGAATCAAAAAAGAAATATTAGCTAACTGCTTTAAGCTGTGACAAGTGTTGCAATGTCTTTGTTTTGGATTTTCTCTCCTTCTTGACATTTCTGTGCCCTCTGCACTAGTGTGACCCAGCCTATTGCAATCCAAATTCTGTATCACCACAGTTTAAAACATCTGCTCTATTGAATGCTTCACTTAGCACAGAACAGGCTAACAACTGCCTGACCTGAGCAGGATGACAATTCTTGCTATTGCAGTTCCACACTGTGGCATTCTTGAGCAGTGCCGCCTTTTGGTCAGACTCTAGCTGCCTTACAGTGTCCTGCAAACCTTCCTGGCCTTGCTTCAGCACCTCTGTAAAAGTAAAACACTAACAAAAACAACAATACAAACACTAAACTCAGCTGTTTTTTCTTTCTTTCTTCAAATAAGAGATAAAGATGCACACAAGCAAAACACTTCCAAATCAGGAAGTAACATTATAAGCTCTACTAAATCTTACATTATACCTTGTCTTGGACTGGGGTGAGTTACAATAAAACACGGGATACCTACAAAGGATAATTTTTACTACATAATTATACTATTGTTAGTTATTGTTAGTTGGCACTAAACTTCACCAACAAGCGGCGGTCGATCGGTCGGTATAGTTCGATTGCATATCCTGTATCTTACTTTTATATGTAACTGCCCTGCTTTTCAATGCATTTGGTCTAATGGTGCACATACTTCCCATTTCCATCAGAATAACATTTTTTGGGTGCAATTTAAAATATTCTCATATAAATTCATTCCACAACTGATGCTAACTTCAAATGAAACTTCATGAATGTTGATTCCTTGATTGTCCTTTATGCACTGATCAATCTGCTCCTTAACCCCATAACTCAAAGCATTGTAAATGACCACCCAGAACACACATCAATCATAAAGCTCATTTACCCTCCTTTGAATTCTATCATTAAACTGTCCTCAAACTCATACAATTATAACATACTAAACAACCAGTCTTTCATAAATTTCACTAGTTTTAAACCCCCTGACCATAAAAACTGAATCACAGGTCATTTTTGTTTTTTGATGCATTCCAACAATGAAGCAATTATGTTAAACATGTTATAGTTTTACCACTATTCAACAAAAACCAATTATATGCAAATGAGGGAAGGTTCTTGCAATTTCTTCAATGCTGCCAACGTCACTATTGAAGCCACCTAAAATCTCCTTTATTTTTTACTTTTGTATTTATAATGATCTGCATATTAAGGGTTCAAATTCCAACATCCAAAAGTACTGGTCTCTTGAACACAATCACTTGATACACATTTTGATGCTGTTTATTCAGCAGAACTTCCATTACTTCCTGTATTGTAGGAGCTTATAAATTGTCAGATTATATTACTCTCTGAGGGAGGGGCTGAGACAAACTGGAGGAGTCCTATGGCCAAATCTGTGAAACAGTATCACTTTCTCACAACAGCTTTCTGTTTGTAAGATTTGAGGCTTTCACGGCGGTGACTATGAAGAAAGCAGTCTTCTGGGATTTGGCACCGTGTATATGTGGTGTTAACCGACGTTTCGGAGGAACGTATCGCCCCCATCTTCAGGGTAGAAGAAAAAGTATAAGAATTCTGCAAGCGACAACACCGTGAGAAACGGTAAAGCAGACGGTGCAGAATTCTTATACTTTTTCTTCTACCCTGAAGATGGGGGCGATACGTTCCTCTGAAACGTCGGTTAACACCATATATACACGGTGCCAAATCCCAGAAGACTGCTTTCTTCAGCTTTCTGTTTAACAAGTATTGTGAAAAAGGTTGATTCATTATAAAAATATTATATTGGAAAATGTCCTCCATCTGGGATATAAATGACATGCAGAACATTTTGGAAACTGAATCTGTTTTCATAATCAGGGCTCAGTTGGACCATCAGAAAGAGCAATTCCAGGCAATGGGCAATGTCTAGTAATAAAGCTATCCCTTTAACAGGCTATGGAGTTCCATGGGGTTGTGAGACATCGAGACTCCCACATTTTTTAGATAAATGGCTAACAGATGGCAGTGAGGCTGTCAAACTTACACGCCCCCAGTATACATGTATACGGCCATTTAAACATGATAGAAATGTACTGATGTTTCAGAGGAACTTCACTGGTTCATTCTTCAAGATAAAAGTGATTTCAACCCTAAAGGAAGAAAGGAAAGAGCAAATTTGAACATCAAGATCAGACACACTACTTAGTTTACACATAAACATATTTTGAATTCAGTGCTGTCATGATCTTAAGGCAGTCACATTTATTTTTGTCATCATTAATATCAATAAACCTGAGTATATAAAACAAATATTCTGACTTCATTACATAGCCTGCCCCCACCCCCCACAACAAAGAGAGAGAGAGAAAATGTCTAGCCAGTTCTTTTGACTATTCATTCTATGTAATAGTGGACAAAAACATTTAATATAAACTTACATGAAAAAGTGGTAACAGACCTTCATGAAGTATGTCTAAAAATTGATGATGATGTTTCTTACTCATCATCATCTAACAAATGAGCACCAACTTTGCGGAAAACAGTCCCTGTCTGTTAACTCTTCAGCTGTACTTATTCAGAGGTCATTTTTGTTAAATTTTTCAATGCACATGGAACAAAAACCAACATATGCATACATGACTTTGCACCCTTCACTGTCAGAAATGAACCACGGGTCAGTTTGGTTTCTGTGGTTCCAGCAAACCATATGTGGAAAAACCAAAGCTGCTTTCATTTCAAAAAATACTTTTTGGGGGAAACATCTTTTTTTTTTTTTGAGGGAAAACACATGATACATAACTGTATTAAATAAATAGCCAAGGTAGGCTCTAAAATATGCTATTAATCCATAACAGGGAGTCAAGAGAGAATCATTGTGAGTAAATTTTTAGTCCATCTGAACACACCAATTATGGAATCTGTGAAGCGGCCAGTAGAGTGTTCTGGAGCCGTGACAAACATATAAGCATGGAGAGCACTAAATACTTCAAGACCAGGTACTTTATAGAACTTCTGTCAACCAGACGGTCCATACTTAACAAAGTTCTTAGATTAATACTTTTAAAAATGGCCATAATAAACTTTATGACATTGTTCTGTGAGGGTATTTAATTGAAATTAATTCCAGTGATTCTGACACACACAATTTAAGTTTCATATGAAACAGGCCAATCATATAGAGAACACAAGATGCTACTTTGAAAAAACAATTACAACCAATCACCAATTACTAGTAACTAGCTTCATGCAGCAGAATCCTCAAGACTCTAATCCAGTAAAAATGAACAGATGTATCTTCATGAATTGGGTCTAATACCTAACCACATTAGCAGTTGATAAACTACACCAACTTTTACAATAATATTAAAAATGATTAAATTTATTGTTTTTACCCAATTCAGTGACTACCCCCACAGCAGGAAACATGTATGTAGATAAAATGTAATTTTATATATATTAATTTCAATATTATATTACACAGGAAGACTACACAGAATAACACCTGTACAGTGCGGAAACAAGAACTAGCCGCTGCAGCACTTTAGACATAGGGCGAGTAACCCTAACAATTTTAAATTTTAAATTTAAAATTTAGAGAAAATTTTAAAGGATTTTAAAATTATAACTAAAGATTTTATAGTGCTACTACAGGAAAACCAAAATTGACGTGTGCAAAATAATCTACATACCAGACAGATATCAACGAGGTAGATGTTGATAATAACGAAGAAA
>NW_019732005.1:228048-258670 GCF_002891405.2 Cryptotermes secundus | reverse complement strand
AAATATGTGAAACATACAAAATATCTGAAAACATATATTATATTGATTTCAGATTCTTCATTCTTGTTTTAGAGTCTTTACCATTGCAAACTCCATCACCCTAACTGCCAATCTCTCATCAAGGGGTACTACTACGTGCAACAAATAGTTTCAATGCTACTTTGAGCAAACTTCTGCTAGATGAAGGGTCCTGACCTTCAAAAATATGTCTCTCATACCACTTTTGATCGTACCTCAGGAAAACTTATCATAGCACATGGTTCCTAACCTTCAAATATATCTCTTTCTTTCTTTGCTGGCTATCCTGACAGCATAATATGGCATGAATGTTATCATATATTACATGTTTAAAAAATCAACCTGTTAAAACACTTAACTGCTTAAAAATATCAACATATACTTTTATTCAAACTCAACACAAACTTTCGTTCCTTAACTTTAAAAATAGGGGAAAAATTCATCTTCCCTTTGGGTAAATAATGTAATTATTTTAATTATTAATTATTATTAGAAGTGTAAAACAAACAAGAAAAAACAAACTCCTGGCCTGTAGTCCACAAGCAAACTACATTGACTGAGTGACCACTGCTTATCAACGAAGTTAGTGCCAACTTCTGTGGATAGAGGGTATCACATGGTCAGCACAATGGATCCCCATAACCGTTAATCTTGGTTTTCTAGACCGGGGCTGCTATTTCCTTCAAACAGCTCCTCAATTATCCTCATGAGGCTGAGTGGACACGGTTCCAGAGCCACTACTTCTCAGAAAATCTGGTAGCGCCAGGAATAGATCNGGACCCCGTTTCAGACCCACTACTTCTCAGAAAATCTTGTAGTGCCAGGAATCGATCCAAGACCTTTGGATTTGTAACCAGGAACTCTGACCACTAGACCACAGAGGCAGTCCCTCAAAAGTGTAAACCATTATTAAAGTTATTTTATTTCTGACCATTTACCTTTTGGTACTATACTTACCTTGGATTATACGAAGAACCTGCAGAGGTCGATCAAGTGTGAGAGCCAGCTTCAGTGCTGACAACAGTTGATCTGACTTCACCAAGTTTGCCAATTCTTGTTCCTCAAGTATTAATTTCTGTCTAGCCTCTTCAGCTTCCTCTCGCCGTTTCTCTGTCACATCTCGCCACAACACCAAATTGGAATCAGAGCCTCCACTGATCAGCAATGATTCATCCCTGCTCACTGGTCAAAAAGTTACACAAGTATGAACACCTTTCTGCAGGATTGATAAAAGAACAAAAAATGCTGCGCATTAATGTATTTATGTGAAGCATTCTGTCTTCTGGGATATAAAGCCATGCAGTCCAGTGAAAGTCAGCTGATGTTTCAGAGGAACACCTCACCTTCAGCTTCAGGATCAATGAGTAAATGAAACAAGAAACCAGCAGTATGTTGTTCCTCAGAGAGGTCAGTAAGTGAAATTTTGTGTTTGTATAAATGTAAGCACTACTGAATCTGACAAGTGGCTGGGTGAGTATGGCTGGAGGCCAGACAACTACAAAACCATGTAAAAGACAACAAAAGATGGCAGTACTGTTCACAGAACCTAAAATCCAAATAATTCATCTCATTACATACAAACCTGCAAGAGCCCAAATTCTACCATCATGGTCATCAAGTGTTGTCATGCACTCGCTTGTCTTGATATTCCACAATTTGAGAAGGCCGTCAGCTCCAGCTGTTATCAGCTGCATACCTTGGCTGATGAACTCGGCTCGGAGAACAGAGGAGTCATGGCCTTCAAATGTCTGCAACATTACAATTGCTCCCAAAATGTAATCATTTACATCAATATCAATAAAAAAAGGTACAGTTGTCCACATGTATAATTAAGCATCACACAATAAATACAAATGGCAGAGAGGGAGTTTAAGTCCATATATTTCCAACCTATGTGGACCGGACTGTTCAGCTTCATGCTCTGGTCCCTTTATACCTGAGGAGAGAACCAGTCACCCACTGGATATGAGGCTGGGTGAGGTCCAGATATGGTGAGAAAAATATCAAACTTCTATCATCCAGCCAGCAGCCAGGCACCTATGCTGACTGATCTATCAGAACTCACATAAAGACTATACAAAGCCAAAATGTAATTAATGTCTTGTATCCTCATAATTCAACTATTTTATAGCATCTGCTGGTATCCCTAAGGTGTTAATTCCAACTGACAGTTTTGAATGCTTCAGTAAAGTCAAAAGGAGCATGAAGCTCAAAGTTACATCTATGACATAATATAAGCCTTAGATTAAAGTAAATGGATGGTTGATATTCTTAAAATTACCTTTACACAAGTGAGGTCTGATACTGCCCACAACTTGATGGTGCAGTCAGCTGATGAAGACAGCACTACCTGATCCACTGGTGAGAATCGCACACACCACACACCACGCCTATGTCCCCGCAGCACACCCAGAAGTGTCAGTCCCTCTACAGACCACAGCTGAAACACCAATAAATCCTTAAATATAACATGTTCATGCAATAATTTACTCATGAAAAATCGACAATATGTTTCCTAACTAACTCCATGGAGCAGAGACATTCTTTAGCAGTTAACAATCACTCAGCTGGTAAAGAAATTCTCTTCCTTTTATGAAACCCAAAGGTTCATTATCATATTCACAAGAGCCTGCCACTAGTTTCTGTCCTGGGTCAGACGAATGCAGTTCACACCCCCATATTATATTTCTCTAAGATCCATTTTAATATTGTCACGTGTTGGGTATGTCACGCGACAAATCACTTTACGTGGGTCTTGGATTTAGTGAATCTTTATTGGACACTCACACTTACACACCTTCCAATTATTGTCACTTGCAATATTGTCTGACTTCTGGCCCAGTACTCTAATACGACGTCTCAACTATCCTTGGCCGTGGTTGGATCTCAACTGTCTCTGGCGGCAGCTTTCGAAAGACTGTCTTCATGCTGTCTTCTTCTATATCATATAGCATCTAGGTTCCAACTGTCTTGTATGGCAACTAGATCTAAACTGTTGTCCTGTAGCTCTGTCACTCTCGACTTATGTAGGTGTTCTGCGGACCGGATACGAGACACCATTCGCCAAGGTTCGATCTCACTTGTTTGGCAATCCGTTGCTTCGGGAACGATCTCTATAGATTACGGCAGTAACGTGTTTCATCTCATCCGTTGGTAGTCAACGGCCTTCTGTTGTTCATCTCCGGGGAAACGCGTTTGTTGTTTCGGCACTGTCTACGCAACGGCTCGCTGTTATTTCATTATCATGGAAGTGCCTATTCCAAACATGTGACATTATTATTCTCTCACCTATGCATGGACTTTAAAGAAATAAAATGTCAGGGTGTGGACTGGATTCAACTGACTCAAACAGGGTTCAGGGGTGGCAGCTTTTGTGAACATGTTAATCAATCTTTAGAAAACAGAGGACCAGCCAAGTGACTTAACTTCTGAAGATGACGCTGCTCCATGGAGTTAGTTATGACAAGTACATAACTCACCTTGGCAGTTTTATCCTGTGAACCTGTAGCAATCAGTTTGTCATTTGGAGAGACACTAACACTATTGATGTCCTTGTCATGAGCAATTTCTGTGACATCCACATTCAAAATCTGCACTTCATCTGCAACATTAGTACTTAATATTTTACTTCTCAGGTAACATGCCATATTAAATACTGCTGTCAATTATATATAAGTAGCAAAATCATTTTTATATTTAATTAAAAATCTAGCAACTAACAGTTGGACTCATTAAAAACTCTTTTAACACTAATAAGTATATAATAAAAATGAACTAAAAATATCACAACACTCCATTTTCTTGGTATAAAATATTCTTTGGATGTATTTCATTTAAATCATATTATATATCGATTTCATATTTTCTTATGTGCATTTAAAATTTCATATTACACACAACCACATCCTGTAAACATTTGTATATAAAACCATATTATCTATGATTACTCTGTGAAACGTGAAGCAAAATATGAAGAAACTACAATCTCATAAATTTCCCCTAATAATGACATAATCTCATGCAACTGCATGGTTTGTGATTTGGTTTCTAGAAAAGTGTTTTTATATTTTAAAACTGCTGCAGAACACTTCATGATTAATGATTAGCATCCTGCTGCATTGAAATATCACTTGTAGTCTTCTTCTATCTTCCTTGCTTTTGCTGTAGGTGGTGCTTACTTCAATCTGCAAGGCCTCTGCTTCCTTCCAGCACATTTCATGGCCTTCTCTGTATGCATGTTGGGCTAATTTTGATTTTTCAAGCAGACCTTGGATCATGTTATATTTGTGCTCCTTCATGCGTACTTTTGCTCATGTAACAGCTGTCACAATAACATGGGATAGTGTACACATAGTGCTTTGTCTGCTGTGTATCTCTAACTGGTCCAGTCTTCATCAATGTCCCACAGAGTGTACGTTTGGTTTTAAAAATGATTCTATATTGAAACAGTTTCCAAGTCATCTGAATTTCTTGGAGATACCCTTAATATTAGCACAACATATGTATGAAGGAGGCCATGATATATATTTTCTTTGATGCAACATCATAAGAAAAACTCAAGTTGGTTCAGATCATAGGGATGTGGAGGCCAGATAACTGAAACCCACAGCGAATATTGGTGTCTGGAAAGTGGTTCTGACTTCGCATTTTGCTTTTATGCCATCTATGTGCAAACATCAGTTACTGTTCTATCTTTATTCTCTTTATTGTCACATGTTTAATCCTAACTGGCCATCTCCAGGTGTTACTTCTCGTTATGTGGGTTAACAGCTGTTAACCCACATAACCCAGAATTAATCCTATACAACTACATAAGAGAAACAAAACGGCATTACAGTGAGCAGCAGACACCTTCATCACAACAACCTGTACACTTGACGATGGCCAGTTAGGCCAAAACATGCAGTGACAATAGAGAAAACAGTAACCAACACTGGACATAGATTGCATAAAAGCAAACACAAAGTTATATTTACACAGGATACTGCAATATAATATTATGGAAAAAAGCTGCCCAAACATTTACACACTTGGTGTAAAATGTGGAGCAGTGCCACTGTGCTGAAACCACATTCCCTTTCAAGAATTAATGGGTACATCCTCCAATAAAAGAGGAAGTCCTCTTTCAAGGATATCAGTGTACTGATTTCCACTGAGATGATTCAGTATCCCATATGGTCAAATTAGGATATTACCATATTATCTACAATTCCAGCCCAAACATAAATATATTTCCATACTATAAGCATGAATGTTGCTGGCCTGCTTCCAGTTTGGATACCAAATGTTGGTATTCCCTCAGTGCAGCCCTATCATGTCCATCACAAAAGCCATACACAAAATTCATGACAGTCCACTTTAGTAAACTGTGCCACTTAATTTTGCTGTTATTATTATTATTATTATTATTATTATGCTGTCATAAGTAATGTGAGCCATAAGCAAGCGCAGTATGAACTCTACCTTGTGAAGTTACGAAGGCTCCCCCACACAAATATATATAAAAAATCAACAACCAAGTTTCAAATGACATAAACAGTGGTAAATGGGACACCTATTTATTTAAATCTGATGCTCCAAGTCATCATCTAAACAATCTCCTAAATTCTACCATCAGAGCTTTGAGCAATCCTATAGAGGCTTTACTGCACAATCAAGATTTACATTACATTCAGGCAACGTGTCTACTTCTCAATTACCTGAATTCAATTTCTTGGGTATTTTCCAAAGCTTCAGACACAAATCCTGGCTTACTGAAAGGAAGAAAGATGCAGACAGCTGACTGAGGGCAACAGAACCCACAGAGAGAGTATGTCTTGATCCAACACCAACACATTTGGCAGCATGACTCTCTGGATCCATAAGCCACAGACGCACTGAATTGTCCTACACAGACAACATACTTATTGAGTTTGGTGCCAAAATATACGTTCTTCACAATCCACAAACCAGAAAGCTCTGGGAAGTATTTTAACCCTCTGCATGCCATGTACCAACTAGACAGGCGTGCGGTATATACATTAAAACTGCCCAAGTCAAGGAGATCAGTTCAGAGTACCTGCATTAAGATTGCCAAGGTCAAAGAGACTGACTTACTGCTAATCATTAGTACAGCATTTCTGCCAAAGATGACATCGAGTGTGAAACACCACTGTATAGAGGAAAAATGTATCTTCCACATGAAACAGTTCTGTTGTCTGAAGAATATTTAAGATATTGTGGGTTTTTCTGTACGACTACATTTACCACCAAGCAGCAGTTATACTGTCACATGTAGGGTGGTACACATGATCAAATTACAGGTTCTAGTTCTGATAATTGGATTTATTAGCACTTTGGTTACAATCTCTCTTAATCACACTTAAATACAGCGCTATCACTGATTTTTACAATTTACAGTTCATCAATGCACATGCACTGGGATTCTGTTTCTACTAATCATCTCTTAGCAATGGATCTCAACACAGAAACTATCACATCAAATCACTAGAAGTCATCTTGTCTTCAATTACTCTGTACTCCTTTGTCCTGTCTGTACTCAATCTTCAAAATTCAGACTACATTCTCATCCTTATACCCTAAACTGCTGAACCCTCCTGGAGTCTCCACTAACTTAAGCTTAAACGGGTCTCCATTACATAGGTACCACACAGATAACACTGAAAACAAGTCATGTGATAACTAGTACTGTTGTACTGTTATGTCATTGCATCTGCCCATAAATCTGTTTACAGAGCTGCTGCGTAGAAGCAGTTTTCATAACCTCGTTGTTCCACTGTTTCGTGTGTGTAACACATGTGTTTACCGGTCCATTACCTAGCAACACTTTGGTCATCCACACTATAATATTTCCAACAGGCAGTTCTATGGAGGGTTATCACAGTCAAAGGATTAAAATAACAAACCAATTTTATTAAAACATTTACAAACCAGCCTCAAATAATCTCATTCACAATTACAATTCACTGATACCTTAGTGGTTATTAGGGAGCTAACCCTGCTGTTTGAATGGCCTCCAGCTACAACAACCAATTCTTTTGGGTGGGATTCTTATAAAATTATTTCATTAACAGTTATAAAATATAACTGTTCTCCATAAATCCATTTATACCTGATGCATTAAGTCTGTATATTAAAGGGTCCTTTGTCAACTATGTCATAAACACTCCCTATTCCTCAAAAATCAACCATGCGGCAAATTTATTTGTTTAAAGTTCTACTGTTAAGTTTTTTTTTTTAATTGTTTCATTCTGGTCCGTTATACTATCAATCACAAAGTTAATAGAAAGTCCGTCGAGTGTAACAATTTGTAGGTCACTTTTATTATTATTTTTGCCTTACATGTTTCGGTTTGACACAACCATCATCAGAGGCACTTGCTATAATTATGGAAACACTGTCACTGTTTTTGATGATAATTACGACAAACATAATTGTGAACATCAAAAACAGCGACAGTGTTTCCATAATTATAGCAAGTGCCTCTGATGATGGTTGTGTCAAACCAAAACATGTAAGGCAAAAATAATAATAAAAAGTGACCTACAAATTGTTACACTCGACGGACTTTCTATTAACTTTGTAACTTTCTACTGTTAATCATGTTTGGTAATATTAATTTACAAAGCCAAATCTTTGATTCTGTTGTTAACCCTTTCATGCACAGTTATGACTATATATTATCACCTGCTTTCAAGTAAAAAAAAAAAAAAAGCTCTACATTCTGGCCAGACTGTATTTAAGGACTTTAATGATTCTCAGAATAATTAGTACTTCTCCTAACAACATTAACCAGTAGGTATTTTTGATGGTGATGTAATATGTTCCTGTGAGGTAGGAACTCAAGTTTTGTACATTATTTAGATTAATTTTATGCCTTAAATGATTATGCTAAAAATTATCCATAGCAAAATTTGAAAATAATTACAATTATATGAACACCCTTCAGAACTAATACTATCACAAACCTTTGCACCAGACAGCAGCAATGAAGGGTTGCTGGGAGCGGCTGCAAGAGTGAGCACTAGATCAGTGTGACCTCGCAGCAGTTGGCAGCCCATATCCTTCATGTTATACAGCTTTATATCCGTACTGTTAGTAGCAACTGCAAGGTAACAGCCTCCTGTGCCCAGCAGCGCTAGATCAAGAACTTCATCACTGAAGCCCACTAACTACAACACATCGAAAGTCTGAGAGGGAAAACCATCAACATACAGAAATGGGAAAAAGGTAAAACAGACATCAATGTTTACTGCTTTCAAAGTGTAACATAATAAAATCTGGATCAAAATAATTTATTGCAGAGCTTCAACAGCTTCCACAAGACTTCAAAACTGGGAAAAAGGTGAGGTGAAGAACTTTTTCAGGGAAACCCAAATAATACTACTAGTTTTCAATGCAAAACAGTTTCCAAACTGTAACGGAAGTATACTAAGTCAGCACTGTGACATCACAGAATAAAATATCCGATAATTCTTCACCACTACATGTCTAAAATTATATGCCCAATATTATTTACTCCATGGAACGGCCCTTCTTGAGAAGAAATCACTCAGCTAGTAGAGAAATAAATGTTCTGCCTTTTATGGAACCAGATGGTTCATTACTGTGTTCATAAGAGGTTTTAACTAGACAATATCCTGAGCAACTTGAAACCATTCTGCACCCTCACAACTTATTTCCTTCATATCCATCACATCTTATCTTACCACCTATCCTTGACCTCCCAAGACATCCTTCCTTCAAGTTTTCTATTCAGAACGTTTTCTTACTACCAAATTCTGGTAGTTTTGTAAACCCCTACTTGACTCTAACAAAGCTTTCATTGATCTGAAGAAATGAACATGACTTTCCACATTGGGACACCATACTGCACAACATATATATTTGATGTCAGAGGCAAATATGCACAACTCTTTTTTGAAATTCCATAATGAACTTTTTTAAATTAAGGGTATATCTGTTACTCTATCATAAACAATCACATTTTACTAAATCTTCTGTCATCATAAACAGTACACAAAGATATGGCAAAACAAATTTGGAAATATATGCACAGCACAACAATTCTGGAACATTCACTCTGTTACTGCCATCAGACTTTCAATTCATAAATGTTATCTTTTAATGTTCACTTTAGCATAAAACAGATTACTTCAAGTAAAAGTACCGAGAAATGTGTTTCTTTCCACATTTACTCACCAAACCCAACAGGGCTGAAATCATATGAATTATAAGCACACAAATATTTTTTTCTTAATTGTGACCTTTTGCTGAAACAACTGAAGCATTTGCTTTCATGCAAAACGAATTGTTATGAACGAGAACAACTGTTCAGCAACATTATTCAGTATATCTTTATTATATTAATACTTATATAAATGTAAAGCTATACACTAAAGCAGGAGGAAGCTTCATTTAATTATAATTAATAATCTTCAGATGTGTCCCAAAAATCATTGTTGATTGATCAGTAATCTTAATGTGTTTGGAAGTTCAAACAGTAACTGCTGAAAAGGCAAGTTGGGAAATGAATGTATGCCATGATTATTTTTTAATTGTTTAAAAAAACAGTAAAACTTATTGAAAAAGTATCGGTGAGACTTATGGAAAAGCATCTTGAACACAAAATATGTTTAATTTTTCTCTGCAACTCTTCTTTGAAACAGTTTTTGCTCTGACACATATTTAAGTAGTTATGCTTGAGATGCAAGCAGAAACACATAAGCAGGACTTAATTTAAAGTGATGGTTACACTGCACAATTTTAATTAAAACTGAAATACGGTGATAGATCTTAGTAAAACTTCCAAATATTAAATTTCTTCAAACTTTTGGGGTGCTGTGGAGGGAAAAATCTCTGCCCCAACTGCTAATTGAAACCCAACTTTCCAGGCTTCCAGCTCAGAGCATAGTCACTATTCTGACTGAGCTAAAAATTAAAAATTCATTTTCCACCAATTACTTCTTGTGCCACTTTCCTTCCAAGCTGGTGTAGGGCATCTGTGCTTACGAACTGACTTGAGGCAGCTAATACAAGAAATATGAGATAAACCAACCCTAAAACTCGTTTGAGCATCACTTATCCTTAATATACAAATACCCTTCTACCTCAGCAAAAGATGAATGCCTCACCTGCTTCTCACACACAAATGTTGCCAGCTGATGGATGATGATATTATGATCAGCAGAAATAATGGCCAGTGAACACCTCTCCACATTAAACAGCAGCTGAACAATGGCCAGACCACCTTCCTCAGTTGCCTTTGATACAAGTGAGTTGCTCTGTGTAAACACTTCAAGTCCCTCTGTAACCTCCCATATTCGCACCACTCCTGCAATATCATTGCACACATGTCCACTTAGGCTCCAAATCACTAACTGAATCAATGCAAAAGTCTTGTACTTTAGAAGTTGGTCAAGAAATTCCCTGTAGGAACTCATGTTCTCACAGCTGTGGTAATGGGGATTTTTACCCCCTGGGATATACTGCCATGTAGGCCACTGAAAGTCAAGCAATGTTTCAGAGCAACATGTCACCTCCTTCTTCTAGGTCAGAGAATATGGCAAGCGGAGCTCTGGTTGCTAACTGCTTCATGCTGGTTTCTTGCTAGTCTTATTCTTCAACCCCTCAGATGGAGGCGACATGTTCCTCTAAAACTTCAGTCAGTTTTCAATGGCTATATGGTGTTATACCCCAATAGGTAGAACTCCTCAAGAAAATCCGTCTTTTATAGAAATTAACAATTCATTGCTGAATTCACAAGAACCTGCTTGTGGACACTATCCAGAGCCTGATGAAACCAGTCCACACTCATGTACACAATTTTTTTAATTAATTTCCATATGAATCTTCCAAGTGGTCTCTCCCTATCAGGTTTTGTAACTAAAATTTATTAAGCATTCCTAATCTCCTCCATGTCTCGCCCAGCTCATCCTCAATTTTAGTACCGTAATATCTGCTGCAGGGTAGGAATTATGAAGCTTTTCATTACACAGTTGTCTCCATTCTCCCTGTATTTCCCTTCACATGTTCAAACATTTTCTTTGGTGCCCTACTCTCAAACACCTTCAATGTATGTTTCTAAACACACTACATTTCCCACCCATTATTATTATTATTATTGGAGGGGGGTGAGTTTCCCCATGCACCGCGACTAACTGTTAATCTACTGTGCGTCTCCCTATAATTTCTACTAGTCGCCATGGTCCTCCAGTACTGGTGCTCACTATCAGCCCCGTTCTGCCAGCGAGGTCGGCCCTCTCTGGCAGTGGTCCCCGATACTTCCCCATCTACTGGAGGAATTGGAAACTACTTGGGCGGGAAACTTTGCCTAATTTTGCTCAGAGGTCTCCTAGAGACATGAGGAACTTTTACGTGCCGTAAATCTAGGACATGGGACACACAGCTTAAAGTACCTCCCGGAGGACTTGTTCCCTGAATTTTTCCGCCCTTAAAAATTCCACTACCTCCACCGGGTTTGAATCTGCATACCTTGAGTCATAAGGTGGAAACGTTACCCCTAGACTACGGAGGCCACTTTTCCTACCTATATAAAAAGGATAAAACTACAGTTTTCTATGATTTAATGTCTGAGTTTCTATATAGAAGGCAAAAAGATATGCAGGTTCTTAAGAAAACAGCAAAGAACTTTCAGGTTACATACAGAATAGGCAGTTTCTTTAGTATCTGAGAAATTAATACCTTCTCAAGAAGGATTCTGCTCCATGTAGTTGGTTGGTTAGTTCAGTCAGTCAGTAACTCAGTCAGTCAGTCTGTCAGTGTGTCTGTTAAAGAGGAAGATAACAGATTCTTAATTGAATAATAGCAAAGCATTATTCCATTCAAGGCTGAAGCAAAACAAATGCAATACTGATTACATCTTATTCGTATAGAAGACATATCCATCTCAAACTAAAGACAATGCAGGCTAGGATCTTACTTCTAAACCATTAGGTGCCAACAATGAACCTAACAATAGTGAAACTCCCATTTAACATTCTTTTGGGGAGCAATGGAGTTGAACATTAAACTGAGGAAAATTTTAAGTGGAAGAATTCTAATACTGAAATTTAGTGTTCAATAAGAGAACACTTTAAGTTGAGGAACATCAAATGGGGGTGCCACTGTTAATTCTATGAAGCTAAATCCTTGAGAAGCTGATCTCTTCCTTGTGCACTTCATGACATGCAGATCTCATCCTTCTTGATTTGATCACCTAAGATAAATCTAGAAAGATCAAATATCCAAAATACATGAGACAGAAAGGAGTACATTCCTGCAGACTGTACGTAAAGCTATCCTTAAATAAAGATGTGTGTCTTTATCAGAACAAAGTGCTAAAGTGTATTGTCAATGCACCATGGTATGTTCGTAAAGGTGACCTTCATCATGACCTTGGGATCAAGACGATTACAGATATCATCGCTAAGTCCGCCACCCCTCATGAAAACAGACTCCAAAACTATGTCAACATTGAAGTGTCCAGACTTCTCAACGTGAACAATATCATTAGACAACTCAAATGGAAGAAACCGTTCGAACTAGTAAAATGTTAAAGTAATTCAGTGGAAATGACTTAGTTTTAATTTACATAGTATATTAGGTTTAGAAAAAAATTAATTGTTAGTTATCCAACAAGTTATAATTGTAACTAAGTTCTGAGTTACCCCCAGTTTTTAATTAACAAATAAAAAAAAGAAGACGTGTGTATGCACAAATGAAGCAATGTTTCTGTTAGCAATACACTCTCACAGACCCAAATTAAATTCAGACTCTGACATGATAAATACCTCTTTCGCCTGCTGCAGCTACATGAATGCCCCCCTTTACTTTCTTCTTGAAACCAGGAAGCCTGAACTTCGGAGGGAGTAGAACTAAGCCCTCCAGACCTTCAAACACAGGCAGCGTACGCACTGTAGTTCCAGATGGGAGATCCCACAGTATGATGACTCTATCACGACCACAACTGAAAGAGTCAATAATGGAACTTAATAGTAATTCTGAAGTAATGGTTTGTTTCTGTGTCCAACAGATATGAATGGGAATACTGAACACTTTTATGAAGTTTTCATGAAATCTACAGGCAAAATATAACACTCAGAGACTTTTCATTTTGCATGAATAATATCAGAAAGGTTCAAATTCAGTTGTATAATTCAGATATTTGTTTATGCAAAGTCTCCATTTATTGTTGGAAAATATACATACCATAGAAATAACCCAGATTTCTCTAGCGAGCTCACCAAAATTTAGCGTCAGTATACCACAACAGCCCACACAGTCTGGAACATTACTTGAGAGCAGACTGACAAACACGAAGAAATTATGTAGGATTTCAGGCTTAGCAGTGGTTATGAAGGGTTGTATCTTCTGCCATATAATGCTTTGTAGTCCATAGAAAGTCAAGTGCTGTTTCAGACAAACATGTTGCCTCCATCTTCAGGGTTGAAGAATGAGCAAAGCAAGACACCAGTGTGAAGCAGGTAGCAAGCTTAACTTTCAAAGGACTACACAGTATTACATCCCAGAAGATACAACTCTTCATGAAGAAATTAACTGGTGGGCTTCAAAAATGCTTTTTAAAATTCACCTGCAGAAATATCATGAATTTTCATAATGTGTGCCTTACCTCAGCAGTTGGTTTGTATCTTCGTGGAATACAAGGGCTGTAACCTTACTGAAGTGACCAGACAATGCCAACTGCTGCCGCCCAGTGCTGTAGTTCCAAGCTCGTATAACAGCATCATCACCAGCAGCAAACACCATATTGCTGTAGAACTGCACCACACTGCAAGGACCCAAATTTGCAGTAAAAGAACTCTGTGATTTCAGTCTGCACGTGAACTATACCGACCGAGTGACCGCCACTTGTCGGCGAAGTTTAGTGTCAACTTTTGCGGATAGAGGGTGTTGTGTGGTCAGCACAACGAATCCCCATGGCCGTTAATTTCGGTTTTCTAGACCGGAGCCGCTATTTCCTTGAAATAGCTCCTCAATCATCATCACAAGGCTTAGTGGACCCCGTTCCAGACCCACTACTACTCCGAAAGAAATCTGGTAACACTGGGAATCGAACCCAGACCTCTGTATCTGTAGCCAGGAATGCTGACCACTAGACCACAGAGGAAGAACTACTTTCTTTAAAAATCATGTGCAGAATTCTATTTAATTCCTATTCAATGCCTTCCTTTGAAATTCACACAACTAAAGAATGAAAATAAACAAATGCAGGGCAGATAGCAATAAAAGCTGGCCTCCTCTTCACTGTTCACACAATCCATCTACTTCTTACAGCAGGATTTTATGCAAAAGTAATCAAGAATACATACAATGATACTTTAAACATGTCATTAGGACACTGATTAGTAGTCATTACTGGTAAGTGGCCTTCAGAACTTTGTATCTCCTTTGTTATAATCAACAGCTCAATAAGAAGTAAAATTTGTCACACCAGTAACCTTACCCATGAAACTGTGAATGAAATATAAAAGTGCTGACAGTCATGCAATATTTTATAAAATCTATGCACAAAATTTCTGACTAATGTTACAATCTAATGGCTTGATTCTGTGATAAATGTTTGGTGCATCATTACAAAAAAGTAATAAACAGCTGAATCCACAACCAACAGTTACAATATGAGGCTATTAATCCATGCAGCTGGACTCATTATACAGTCATTCTCATAAAGTAACTCTGAAAATGGTGTTTCAAATATGTAATCAGCCAAGAAGTATTAAAATTACAAGTACATAGGTAAGTCAAAAAGTAAGTTACAAATGGATGTAGAACTTAAACAAATAAGAGTACTGATTTGAAAAATGCTTTTATTTCTCAACATAATCTCTCTGTACGTTGAGGCACTTGTCCCATCGTTTCACAAGCCCTTGAAAACCAGCAGCATAAAATTCTTTGGGCTGCTGTCGGAACCAGGCGGTGACTTCCCTACAGAAGGGTAACTACAGACACTTTAGCCACTGCTATTGGTTGTTCACATGGCATAGCCTACATCATAATGTATGACAGGTTAGGTTTTCACAAAGTCTGTGCACGATGGGTGCTGCGCATGCTGACCCCACAACACAAAATGCAAAGAATGGGTCTTGCATTACAGCATCTCAATCGCTACCACGATGAAGGACACGATATGCTAGCCCAAACTGTCACAGGTGATGAGTCTTGCTCCAAGCGGCTTCCATTTGTTTGGCCCTCTTAAACATCATCTTTCAGCTGAACATTTTCCTGACAATGAAACTGTACAAAGGGAAGTCACCACCTGGTTCTGACAGCAGCCCAAAGAATTTTATGCTGCTGGTTTTCAGGGGCTTGTGAAATGATGGGACAAGTGCCTCAATGTACAGGGAGATTATGTTGAGAAATAAAAGCACTGTTCAAATCAGTACTCTTATTTGTTTAATGTTCTATAGCCATTTGTAACTTATTTATTGACTTACCCTTGTATCATGTTTCTGGACATTATCCACTGTCCTATCTATTTTCTAAAAAAAAAAAAGTCCTGTTTATTTTTCAAAACACAACATTTCATAGACTGGATTCTGTTCCCGTCCTCAGGTAAAACCTACTCAGTTTGGTCCAATAAATAGAGCCAGTCCCTATCTCCAGACTAAAAGTATTAAAATTGTTTGCAAATCAAGAAGTTTGAGATGCAACTGTCAGCTGCAAGATTACATGTACAGCATTCATTACTTCATGCTACATACAGACCATAAAATGCTCTGCACAGGCTGAACAAGATTTTCCTATACCCTGACAGCAAAACGTGTAAATATTCAGTTCTAATTTTATTCACTAGTAACTAAAGACCCAGTCTGAAAGTTGGCATGGTTACTGGTTGAAATGACAGAAGTTTTCCAGTATTTTCCTTCTGACTCTGCAAATGATGAAATAAGGCCTTAAAACAGGTCATGTTCATCTCCATTCAAATATATTCCTACCTTTTTCCATGGAAATGAGGCATTGTCAAACAATGCAAAAATTTCATACAGCAAATTTAAACGACTTCTGTGGCATTAAAAAATGTGCAATGATGGGACTTGGCTTGTTTCACATGCTGAAATGTTAGGAAATCAAATATCATAAAATAATAATTGAAAAAATGTTCATATACAAAGCTGGACTGTGGCCTAAAATTCAAAATGTTTCTATATTTATCTCCTTGCTGCCTACTAACCAACCAACTAATTTCATGATACAGTCTTCCATGAGTACCCATTAAAGAAATTCCCTGCTCCTATTGAACCTGAAGTTTCATCACCATGTTCACAAAACCAGGCAAATTACCTTGTCCTGAACCTGTTCAGGCCATCTCATCTCTTTAGAACCTTTGCCTTCATAGGTATTTCAATATCATACTCACCCAGGTTTCCAAAATGGTCATTCCTTTTGAGGTTTAACTACGATGTCTACATACACTTCTGATACATCTTTAATAAAATAATTGAAGAAGTTCTTTGGTGTGTGGTTTTCTTAATTTACAATTACTATTTAAAAAAACTCTGTAAACTTTAGTCTGCAAGTGAACTATACCAACCAAGCGACCACCATTTGTCAGCGAAGCGATTGCCAACTTTTGTGGCTAAAGGGTGTTACAAGGTCAACGCAACAGATTCCCACAGCCGTTAATCTTGGGTTTCTAGATCTGAGCCGCTAATTTTCATTTTAAGTAGCTCCTCAATTATCCTCATGATCTTTATTAGTTTCATATACTGTAGTCTTCAGTCCTCTTAAAGAGGAGATAGGAAAATAAAATGTTTTAAATTGCAGCAATCATTTTCTAATTAATAAATCAACAGATACCAGCAACTGATGTTCTACTCAGGTGTAGTTAATCCTGATTACTTTATCAACAATAACAATATAATCTATTCAATTAAACTCATACATCACAAAAACATTCCTGCTCAACCAAAAATTATTTATACCATCAGTGCTTGTCTATAAATTACATTCTTGCAAGATCTCCTCACTGAAAAAAATTCTCTGCCTGAAAGTACAATAAAATTCCAAACCTGATGACCCCCTGAGCTCCTCGCAAATTGTGAGTGCAAGCCTGATGCTGAAGGTCCCAGATTCGAATACTGGAATCTGTTCCACCGCTAGCCAGTAGCACTCCATCCTTGCTGAAAGCAAGTTGTGACACTGGACCTTTGTGAATACTCTTCCACTGCTTTACCAGGCTCCCATCTGCTGAAATAATTTGCAACTGTACAAGCAAATATTATCCATTTTTTTTCTCTATATTGAAAATTTGGAACCATTATTTGAATTACATTTAAATAATGTTATAAAGGAACTCAAACCTGTCCTTGTGCGTATTTTCCAATCCATGAACACATGAAGACATACTGAGGCATGGAAGTGAAGCTCCATGCATTCTGAACCTCAATACTAAATGGAGGCGAGTTTCATGCTCTAACCACTTTACCCTTTGGACAAATAATCTCCAGTAACCTTCACACAGAGGGCTAGGTGGGCTCCAGAGCCAGTCTGAAGATGGTAATAAAGGGAAAATCTCTAGTCCTACCACGAATCAAGCCCAGAGAGTGATTTTACTGAATGAGCTATCCTGGCTCAAGTGTCAATCATAAATTCAGTTTAAAACTGTCTTAAACGTTTTTATATAAATTTCATTTAAAATATACACTGTGTTCAATCAAGGAGGAAACTTTGCAACACCGCTGAACCGGCCCAACATACCTCACAAATTGCTGCTGTAACTGCCAATAGCAGAATGAGTCATTAGCGCTGATAAACGTGCACGGTCAGGTGGTGTGATCTTGTCACTACAGTTAAGTCGCAGTAATAGTCAGTCTGTGTTAGAGATTTCGATAGGTGGTCGACATTTGTACTGAAATTAAGTTCACTACTGAACAGTGTTTATTGTCAAAATTTTTCCAAGGAAAAAACTTCGAGAAAACGTATCCAAGCTTGTGAAAAAGTGGCGGGCCACAGGTTCACTGTGCGACATAAAGTAGCAATCGAAGAG
Organism: Cryptotermes secundus; assembly: GCF_002891405.2. Taxonomy (NCBI): domain Eukaryota; kingdom Metazoa; phylum Arthropoda; class Insecta; order Blattodea; family Kalotermitidae; genus Cryptotermes; species Cryptotermes secundus. The sequence goes on along the minus strand of NW_019732005.1, from coordinate 240,645 downwards.
GATTGTGCTGACTGAAGAAAAGGTTCGGGATATTGATCAGATCAAACCCCAAAAATCGTTAAGATGCTTAGCACAGAAAACCGGTGTTTCGCTAAGATCTGTTTTCACAGCCACAAAATTAATCAAATTTCACCCGTATAAAATAAGAGAATGAAATAACCAAAATCGTTAGTTCAATTACCATGGACCAACTTCAGTAAGTGTCACATAATTTATTTATGCGATGCAAGGCATGTTTGCAAGCAGAAGGGGGTCATTTTCAGCACCTGTTATAAAGAAAGGTAAGTTTGCATTATCTTTTTACGGTATTCTTATAATGTGTGCATGTACAGAAACTGATGTGAGGAAATAGTCTCAGAAAAACAATCCATCCGCTCTACACTAGCGAGAGTGTGCGCATTTATCAGCGCTGATGACTCATTCTGCTATCGGCAGTTACAGCAGCAATCTGTGAGAGATACTGTATCCAACTCACGCAGCTGCCCCAGTTTCCTCAATGACTGAACATCTTGTACTAGCACCATGGTGTGCTTCCCTGTGACAGAGTGCAGATTATGCAAAATTCCGAGAACAGAGAGCCATGCTTTCATAAGACTGGTAAATAATGGAAAGTCTTGTCTTCTGAAAGAAATTAATTCATCAGTCTCCAACTTTTATTTCCCAAGGCAAAATAACATGAACACAAATATTCAGTATAATCACAGCCAATATTTCAAGCAGTTTCTGTCTGCAGATGAATAGTCTAGCATTACAATGTCTTGAGATGAGCCCGTTATTGAGATCATACAGTATACTAACAGGTATCATATCCATTTTAGACCATACCTCCAATCCAAATATGCTAATCTCTGAGATGGGGAAATCAGGACAAAGCTTTATATGACCCATAATAGCTGTAATAAGTCCCTTGTGTTTAATAATAACTAAAGCTAATGACACTGTTTAATCAATGCAAGAGGAAGGCTAACTTATCTTTCAAGATTTTGAACTGTGTCACGATAAAAATATTGAGAACTTTTCTGTTTTTTACTAATTAATGTTCAGTTATTTTTACTGAAAAATAAAATATGATTTAAATAAATAAAACACAAATAATTTGCATAAAATATAAATAAAACAACAAAAAAAAACAAATTTATAAAGAGTTCTGTCTTCTGAGATATAATGCTACATACGAGGGGAGTTCAAGTTCTAAGGTCTCCGATTTTTTCTCAGGACTGGGAGCAGATAGACACATGCGGTTTTGTTTAAAATACGTGTGCACTCTTTGTGAATGCGTGACAGAGATGGCAGAACTCTACAGCACACAGAACTCTAGTGGTAGCGGCGAGTGTGAGGAGTGTTTTTGATACTTAAAATGGCGACGTTTTCGTTACAAGAACAGCGAGTAATCATTCGTTTTCTCCACTTGCGTCGTGCGACACCCATCGAAATTCATCGCCAGTTGAGTGAGACATGTGGTGATGGTGTCATGAATGTGAAAAATGTGCATTCGTGGGTGCGACAGTTCAAACAAGGCCAAACATCATGTGACAATGAACCAAAACAATCTCGGCCTCGCCCCAGCCGGTCTGACAACATGGTCGAGCGAGTTGAGAAAGTTGTTTTGGAGGATCGCCGATTGAGTGTGGAAAACATCGCCCCCAAAGTTGGCATTTCCGTGGGATCTGTGCACAAAATCCTGCATGAAGACCTGCGAATGCGGAAAGTGTCCTCCAGGTGGGTTCCACGAATTTTGGCGGATGACCACAAGGCTGCACGCATGGCAATGATGAAGGCATGAATGGGACTTTCTTTTCATCAACTGTGACAATGGATGAGACATGGATGCCGTTTTTCAATCCGCTATTGCATCAGCAATTTTCCAGTGGTCAAAACAGACTCCTACAGAAGCGTTTGCAGCGGCCATGGAATCGTGGCGTCGACGTTGTGAAAAATGTGTACGGCTACAGGGAGATTACATTGAAAAGTGACAGAAGTTTCAAATTTTTTGTATGATTATTGTGTGAGAAAAAAACTTGAACTTGAACGCACAATGTAGTATACATGGCGCTATATCCCAGAAACCAGAACTCTTCATAACCACCACTGTGAGAACCTGAAATCATACAAAAAGAATGTACATTTTATGACAACTGAGTGATGAAGGCTGCCAGCTACAGAATGACAGAACCTCACCTCCAACCCTCCAACACAGCTACAGTACTATTCCCCCTCTGTCATGTCCATGATGATACTGGGGCAAGCAAGCAATTTCTTACAGATAAAAAGGATATAAGAAGCTCAAACATGAGTCAAACAATTAAGTGTATTGTCTGATATAAGCCACTCACAAGTTCAAGCTGCAAGTTTCATGTTGCTTCACGAAGTTACATACATTGCTTTAAAAGTATTAATTAAATTTGAGTAGATAAGAGGGTCTAAAATTGTCAAAATCTTAGGTATGTTGCATTTGCATTACAACTCGACTAATCGGTAACACTGATACGAATATGTTCCTATCACCCTATCATTTCATTACGGCTGAAGCATTATCTCCTGGTCATAACAACAAATTATGTATCCTTACCAGGTATAGACCATCCAATGACCTTTCTTTCTATAAGAATACCCTGTTAGCCACATTCTCATTACAAAAGCATACATTTTTGGAAAGCAATGTGGCTTATAGCCCAGAAAATATGGTATCTTTCTTCCAATGTTGATGACTTAAATGCATGGAATCTTATCTACATTTTTATCTGTACACTATCAAGCCATGAACCCTTACTTTGTTATGTTATCATAATGACCATAAATGTGTTATATCACAGAAAACACAAACAACAAAACACTTATTCAAGAAACAGTAAAAAATTTAAAGTCAACAACACCTCTCCAGTTCCAGAGCTTGAGAAGTCCACTCCTGTGATTTGAGATAATTTTTTCATTGTCAGGACTCAATGAGAAGGTGTTAATTGTGTCCTCACTGTCTTCTTCATTCACACCAACTGAAGTAGTGACACGACCTTGCTCAATATCCAGCACTTTAACTACTCCTCCACACTGACAGAGGAGTTTTTGTCCATCGCTTGTCCACTGAAATTGACAACAGCAACTTTGTTTGAGGAGGAAACTTGCTAACATAGCAGGTTTAACCAACAGTGACACAAGGACTGACAAATAACTAAATCGGTTGTATAAAATATATATATAATGTCTTCTGCTTCCGCAATTTGCCTAAATAAATGTGCTCTATAGAGATTAATATATTTGCATAAGAACAAAATACTGGAATTCCCAGTACCCAGACTATCATGAGAGTTCACCTCCTAGCATTCAAACAATGTGCAATAAGACAAAGAACAATCATTATTCACAATAATTTTAAGATAATATGGAAACAGTCTTAACTTAAATTTCTTTCATACATATAATGCCAATCTGATGCCCTACTTCTTGCCTGAACTTACAGTCTACGTACAAATTCTACTGACAAATAAATTCAGGAAAAAGGTATCAATGAAAATGCACAATGTTGTTCTTAAATGCACGATTTTATGTACAAAAGCAAACATTATAATCCATACAACAGCTTACAAGCTACACAGATTTACAGTTCTGATGCGCTGCTTTCTATGGCAAAGCACTGCAAACACACTGTCATATGATACTCCTTCCATAAATGGATATTACTCAAAGTTCTGTCATGTTGCTCTAAAAATATATGAGGGAAAAAGAGTTCATTTTCAGAGAAGCACAAACATTAAAACTGGCATAGGCTTTCAAAAGACACATGTTCCAGTACAATGATATAAAGCTTTGACAAATGGTAGCAATATTAAATAAAAAAAAAAAACTAATGAATAAATGAAACATAAATTACTTCTTCCTTACAACAGTTAAAATGGGGTAAGGAGAGAGAGGGCTACTGAATGAACAACTGCAAAACTCATACACTGATAGACACATAGGTAAAGATATATGGACACCACAGATTCCAGAAAGCTGGGTGTTACGCACGCCACCGTACAGCATATCACATTCAGTAAATACCTAGACAAACAGTCCACTGATATTTCAAATTCCACATATTCACCATTAGCAGCAGCAAGGGAAACTTCTGACCCATTCCATCCCAGAATGAATCCTCCCATCTTCTTCTGGGTCATCTTACATCTTGATATCCCGCATAATTCTTTGGGCTACACTATTAACAGTTCACTTGTAGATGTTCATGGAACTGGCTTTTTGCATTCTACATATTAAGTTCTCAAGCCGATTGTCTAGAAAATGTGGTAACGTCAACGTCTCACAGCCCTATGGACCTCCACGGCCTATTACAGGAATAGCTTATTTTTTATAATTACTTAATGAACTACAGGAATTTCCATACATATATTCTTTCCTTATACATTTCTAGAACATTATTTTTACATAAATGCAACACCTCTGATGTAGAAGGAAAAAACTGTAATGGATATATACCAGCATTATTATTATATATTACATTATATTATACATTACATTACATTATATAAATTACAAGTGTATTATGAGTTATTACCTGAACTTGTCCACCAGTGTAAAAAGCACCATATTTTGAATCAACTTCGAACCTGAAAAAAAAATTCAGCATCAGCCATAGTATATTAATTATATGTCTTTAATTATGGGACACACATCATAAAAAGGCATTCCTTCACGAAAACTAACATAAAATTAACCTATTAAATAATTCTACATAAAAGTACCGTTTGAGAACACATTACAATATCTAATTATCTTACAATTACAAATAATACATACGCTTCTTTTAATTTACGACTTCCCATTTTCCAGCCACAACCTCTAATCAAGCTACCGGTCTCCAAATATCTCAGACTTCGAATTTTATACACAACAACCACATGGCCCACATGCTGCAAATTCTTCACCTTCCAACAGCCTATCCTGTTGCACGAAAACACTTTCGCGAATTGGCAGTCGTTTGTTTCATAGTCCATGACGTCTAGGTCTAAGATGATAGCATCTTAGTTTTCCCAATATCCACTAGGTGCCGTTGTATTTTTCCTATTCGTTTCATCTTCCATGATCTTCCGGGGTTTGGGGCTCCTTTCAGATATTCAGATTATGCTGTATAACAGTGTTATGTGTTAATCAACCGTCGGGCCTTCGTCTTATACAAAAAATATTATTTACCGGGCCGCTGTTTGGCAAAGGTTGAGAACCACTACTGTATAACACATTCCTATCCAATAGGTACTGGGATCTTTCCCCAGGTGTAACACAACCAGGGCGTTAAGCCGACCACACACCACAAACTAGTACCAAACTCAAGAAAACATGTATCTATACATCTTCACACAGTAGTGTTTAATTAGTTAAGCACAGGTCTGACTCATCTTTTCACTGCATAATCCATTTTGGTACTCTTTTCATCAGCCATTCTGTCATAAATATATCATTTTCTTGTTTGAGAGAGGATCATGATTATCTGGGGCCATGATGAAATAAAATTTACTTCTGTCAACGCCCACAGTTATCAAAAGGCTAGAAAATCTGCACTCATTCACATAAGATTCTGTTTCTTTAAAAATTACCCCTTCCTCTTAGGAACTACTGGCAAATTATGGTGTGACAACATATTTTAACCCTTTAAAAACACAACTTATGCAGAGTACACTAAACTTCAGTTTGTACTTCACACTGAACATATAACTTTTCCTCTACAAATATCTACTGGTAAATGCAGCTTTGGAAAACTGCCACCATCACTGCAAAATCCCTACAAACCACAAATACACTCTATGAGCAGGATGCATAGTTCTAGTATGTTAAAGTAGGTGGAGCATATGGTACCACTGAGCTTTAAAAGGTTAAAGCAGCTGCACCCAGAGATCTGTGGCTTAACACCTTTCCCCCTTGGGACAGAGAGGACAGGCTTATCTGTTCCTTCTAGCATGCACACATCAACTGTACAGACTAGCACTTTTACACTGTACTGCTTTAGCAAGGATGTGCAGGAGCCTAAAAATGCACAATTTTATCACTTACCAGGCCAGACCGACACATTCAACCCATGTTTTGATTTTAAGCTGTTTGACTGTCATAGCAACAAAGATTTATGTGACACTGAATTACTTCAAAACTTCTCTTAAATTCTGTTTGACACCTCATCAACTACTTTTCACATAGGATAGCTGTTTAGTACCAGCACTATATTCTTATGATGCTTTGACATTACTGCTGATACTACATACTCCAAAATTAGAATGGGGTGTCAGTTTTGGGCTGAAAGCCAGAACAGTGAAATCAGAGCAGATGTTCATTGCTAGGCAACTGCTCAGTAAACATGTTCCCACTACAACGAATACGCATGAATGTGAACTTCAACATTTTCCTTCACCAGATATGAACATCACTGTACCACTTTGTTCAGTTTTGGAAACTCAGAGTGACGAACAGATTTCCACCTTCAACATCCCTAAAGCAACTTGAAGATGTTCGTCAAGAAGAATGGTTTAAATTCTGCTAAAGGCAATTAAAAACGTGTACAAGACCATTCCAAGGACTGCTGTTGTAATGAAGATAAAAGGTGGTCCAATACCATATTAATAAAGAAATTTGCACAGTATCTATTGTGTTTCCATTATTTTGCCCTACTCCTGTATATAAAATCTTTAAATTGAAATGTACTTTATGTTCACTTACATTCACTTTAACCCAGTAGTGTGCCTTTGAACAGTACTTTAGAATGATTCCTCCAAACAGAAACCCACATTCTGCTGCTTACAGCACACTGTAGTATAATTTGTCTGCCGTTTTGCACTTGTTTCTCTCTGTGCACATCTTACATCTTTTAAGGGAATGGACCTTGAATTTAGAATATGTGGCCAGGCCTCTCTACAAGAAACAGCCTTGTGATATGAGTCTGTTTACAGTGATTTCTGATTTTGCATATAAGTCTGTCACAGACTATAAAGTAGGTCAAAAGTGTAATGTTTACATCAGTAAAAAGGTTTCTTGTTTTAATTTGAATTTTCTGATTGATACATTTTTCTGTTGGGACCTTGTTAAATGTCTGCAAGGAAAAGAAGGGTAATATTTATCTCAACAAGTTGCCTGATATTAATTATTAATAATGCATTACTTTGAATATAAGATGCACATTTTAGATATTTCTTTCCACTGAAAACTGAGATGTGTCAAATTTGAGGAATGTGCACTAACTTTTTTCCCAAAAACCCACATTCAAAAACTGAATGTATCTTATATTCAAAGTAATACAGTAAGACAGAGGTTTATGTTTGTTATCCTTTTTCTCTTTTGTTGTTCATATAGTTATTTTCTGTTTCCTGTATCCACTGTTTTCAGGTATTTTGATGATACTGTTACATTATTTTAATTTGTTAGTGTCATGCAGGGGTATTTCGTGTAATCTGTGAAGTAAATTTTCAAATCTGGTTTTTATGTTCTCCTAGGGGCCATGAATTTATTATCATACCAGTCTGTGTTGATTTACTGTAGATATCTTGTTTACACTGGATGGCTCATCACTCCAAAATTAATACAAGCATAACAGCAAAGATGTTTCATGTTAAAATTGCACAGATATTCAGAATTACACTCCTCATTTTATAATATTCTCCAGCCTCTCATTATTCCTTTCTCTTAGGTACAAATATCCTCGAACACAGTTCCAAAATACCCTCAATCTATGTTCTTCCCTACAACAATCTGCCTAAAAATAGAACATTAAATTACACTGTTACTGATACAGATTATTAGTCATTGTTCACAAATAAATGATTTTTGGAATTTATAACTTGTGGGTTTATTAAAGTACGAAGCATCAAGAACAATAACAATGAGCATTTAGCAATTTTAAATCACAATTCAATCACTCTGTGATTCATCAGACTCTTCATCAGCTTCTTCGAGCCACTTTATGAAGGGAGCCACCTGAAACATCACAACATATTAACTTACAGATTATACTGGGTGTTCCTAAAAGAATGGTGGGGTTTCAGATACATATATATATTCTTGCCATGTACAATCATAACATGCGTCAATCAGAAGCTTAACTGTCCAAATTTTATGTGCACCCATCAAAGTGCCTCTGTATGCGCACCTTTCATTACCCGGCACACATCAATGCGATTGTCCAATCCCTGCCACACCCGCTGCAGCATTTCAGATGTGATGGTCTCCATAGCACGATTGATTGTTTCGGAGATCCTAGAATGATTGGGGCAATGGGGGTACATAAACCATGTCCTTCACATACCCTCACAAGAAGAAATCATATGGAGTTATGCCCGGGGACCGGGGTGGCCACTGGAGAAAGGGGACATCTTCACCTGCAGCACGTCCAATCCATCGTTTGCCTAACTGTCGGAAATGGAACTAGGAAAGAGTGTGATATACAAAATGAAAATTTGAGAACCATGTTATTAATCCATATACGTTTTGCTTTTCATCAGCAAAAACTGACGGAGATATACGGCAATGAAATCCCACCATTCTTTTAGGAACACACTGTATACTCTGAGGATCAGCTAACTTGTTACCCACCATGCTGAGTTCACAGCTACTCTTTAAGAAAACCACAATATTAATTCCTCAACTTATACCATGTTGTTGTTGTTATAACAACAAAACATGGCCCAAACAACTAGACGGCACTAGGGAGTCCTATTCGTCAACCAACGGAACCACGATGTGGTAGACACTCATCTTCCTTTAAAGAGAAGCAGTATAAAGGACATGAACCAAATTGGTTCTAGATTTTTTCAAAGTTGTAAATAGACTAATTACAATAACTTATAAATATTTTAAAAATTCAGGCACATTGCTGTAACTGTTAAAGGATAAGATTTTATATTCATGACATTGTAATAGTATTGTCTGCATGTTTTGATAATGACCAACCACACTGTAATAGTAGTTTCCGCATGTTTTGATATGTTCTTCTGCGGATGGTCGCTCCAACCAAAACATGTCAAGGACGAAAGATTAGAAAGGAGAAAAAACATTTATCAATCACACTGGATGGAGGTGATAATCTTTTATACTACTGCTAGTGTGACGGACCAGGACAAACCAAATCAAACTCAGCAGAAACTTACCAAGTGTCCAGTGCATTAACATTACTTTCTAATAGCAGCTTAAACACAGGCACACAGCATAGCATATCATCTATACTAGGAATGAATTAACAGTTAAGACTGAATGCTTCATAGATTAACTATTGCAATAGTTCCCAAACTCTTTCAGAGCAAGGGTCCCTTGATATAAACAAAAACGTGTGAATACATCAACCTAAATAAATGGCTTAAAAATTATTTGGAAATTTAAAAATCATACTATTGAACTTTGACATTCCTATGAAGTACTTTTTCTGTTATCTTACAAGTTCATAATTTAATGCAACATTTTCTCATCAATTTATGTGCGCTGTCACGTGTCAGTGACTAAACATGGGTTGGACAAAGAACTCTGTGGAATGGGACACCTAGAAGCTACTTGTACTGACAATCCACAATTCTTGGGGTCGAATGCACTGGAAATACACATAAAAAAAGTTTAACACCGACCATCAATAAGATTCCCATTATTTTAACCATGAAAGAGTGTTTGGTGGAGCATAACAGGGGTTGCAAACCACTTTACAGATAATGGTAGGGTAAGCCAAGCAGGGAAATTTACATTGGCTTGGACCTCTCACAGACATGAGGCCTCTGGCATACACATCCAGAGGTTTACACCCATATCACCAGTTGAAAATTAACATTTCCCTACCTTTAACAAAAGACAAAGTGCTTCCAAAAGGTCCAGAACCAAATCTAGTTACAAGCTTTCGTTTTTGGTTTACATCATTACTACATAATATAATTAGTATTAGAATAACTTACTGGCATTAATCTCTTGTGGAGGCACGATGGCTGGACTCACACACAAGTAGCATTTGAATTTAATAATAAATTCCAAGAAGAAATTCAGTTACACATAGTGTAGTTGGAAAGTTATTCAAGAAGTTTGAAGAAATGAACTCTGTGATAAATCCTGTTTGGGTTGTCCTATAATCTCAGAAGTTTATGAAACTGAATTAATGGAAGAATGTGGCAGAATAAGAAATCAAAATGGCACACAACTGATCAAGTCTGCAAGTTCATCAATTCAGATAGTGTAAGAAACATTTGAAAGAATGTGTTGTTTCATCTGAAGACATGTCTTACGATAGGTAACGGACGTACTGGAAACAGATATTGTAGGCTGAACACATTCTGCCTTTGGTTCCAAACTTTCATAATACAGGGTCCAGCAGCGAAACCTGATGGATTCTAAATTAGTACAATGGAGCCAATTTTTATTTCTTTTGCTTATTTTATTTGTCATAATACTTAACAATGTATGCCATTTTGTGTGTACAACTGCCAGCTCATTTTGTCTTGAAAATTATGCCATCTAGATGGTTACCATCTCTTTGTACGCATTCTTGCAGCCTCATCTCGAAGTTGGTCATTGAGCGTCTTACCATGTTGGGGGGGGGGGGTTATTGCCGCAATTTCAGGTTCAATCACAACTTTCAGTTCATGAACTGTACGTGGTCTCTTGATGAATACCTTTGCTTTGAGGTAACCCCAAAGGAAATAATCGCATACAGACGACTGAGCAGGCCATGGAAGATCACCACACTGAGAAATGACATGCCCAGGAAACATTTCTCGCATAACTGCCATGGAAGTTCTTGCAGTATGAGCGGTGGCCCCATATTGTTGAAACCACATGGTTTGTTGATTAATTCCACGTTTTTAATTTCTAGTGCATGAAAATTATGCAGCACGTGAACACAGCGACCAGTATACTGTCACAGCATGTAATCCTCCTCAAAGAAATATGGGCCTATCACACCAAAGCTTCCCACAAAGTGCCAAACTTTCACAGGTTCAGAGCAAAGAAGGCATTCATGAAGCTGCCATGGATTTGCGTCCAACCAATAATGAAAGCTCTGTTTGTTATCACACCCAGATAAGTGGAAGTGTGCTTCGTCACTCATGGCAATGACCACGTCATCTGCCACAATTTTTTTGCAAAAGCAACGCAGTTCGCCCGATCACACTGATGCAACTCTTGCACAACCATCATCTTGTATGGATAAAAATGCAATATTCATCTCACACTCCAATATGAAATGCCTAATGGAATGGCATTGCAGAATGACAGGGACTAGTCACTACCGCCCACCTAACAGTCTCAACATTCTGAGGTGTTTGGACATTTCGTGCATCTCCAGGCGGTTTCTTTAGGGCTGGGCCAGTTGATCTGAAATTTGCAATCCACAACGAAATTGTGTTCCTACTGAGAACTTTACCATGAAGACCTACATTAAAGTGCACACAGAAATGTCACTGAGTCAGGGTAACAGAGTCACCAGTTCTAAAAAACGTCTCAATGACAAAAGCACAATGTTCTGCGGTTCACTGTCCCATGTCTACTGAAATGGCCTACTTTCAGCTGTTCAAGGTCAGTGAGCCCTCTCTTCCCACACCACCAACCCCCAAACTAGTGCCAACTTAAATATGTCAGGTTTCTCTGCCGAACCCTGTATGTCCAGTACGCATTACCTGTTTGCGGAGAGCTGCAGCTGTTGACGATTTGTCATCACTGTTATACCACTTTAAAATGGCGTCCTCTCCCAAAATGTCTTTGTCATACAACAGATGCAGTAGTTTGAGTAGTCCTTCACACACTGTGTCCGTCGAGGCTGCCATATCCTGCAGTTGACATAACGCATAGCATTACAACAGCAAAATGTACATTAAGTGAAAATTTTTGCATGAGAGGACACAGACTCTAAAGAAGTTCTGAGTAGAACTCATAAAGCCTAATTTTTAATTGCATCAACTTTCAGTCTTACAAATCTTGTAGTGTTAATGCCATGTTTCAATAGTGTACATAACATAATGAAATGCAATTTTACATGCTGGACTTTTGCACAAATGGTCATTACACTGTTATCAAGAACATAGTCCTTGAGAGCAGACTTTGTCTACAGAAAATCTAACAGACACAACCTCGAAGTTTCACACTCTCATCATGTTTTTAACTGTTGACTTATAAACAATATTTCATACATAATGAATAGGAATGCTTACAGTTTACCTCCATATGAAATTACACATGCCTAGCTCCAACACTTCATTGGTTCATTCACCATTAAACTGATAGCTAAATGTGCATTTCATGCAGCTGCCATTACTTTGCATACTTTACCTAGCAGCATACATCATTTCAGGGCCCTACAGTAAATGTTCTTAACCCTTCCGCGCGGTCATTTAAATTCCGCGGCCGTCTCTCCGGCGGTAATATATTCAGCCGTCCATTTAAATTTTGCTCGAAAATGATTTATTCATCATTGTTCTTAAATTATATGAGATAGGAATATGAAACTTTCACTAAAATGATCTTAAAAGGTGGTTTTATAACCTTACCTTATAATATGAGCGCCCTGTATCTCGGCAATGTAAGCAGGTTGTTTAGTATTTGAGCAGTGAATGGTACGCCTTGAAGGATGAAACTTTCACTAAAATGATCTTAAAAGATGGTTTT
>NW_019732005.1:213376-226393 GCF_002891405.2 Cryptotermes secundus | reverse complement strand
CTGTGTCAAATTACCAATTACAGGAAACTATAAAGTGCAATGTTAGGGTGGTCTCTGATGGTACGAAGTCTGTACTAAACTTTGCCCAAATTGATCAACTGGTTCAAAAATTGGATGGAAGACAGGCATGCATACATATAGATATACACAGCATGGCAATGCCATATGCCAATTTCTTTCCCTTAAGAAAGAGAAGTAAGCTAGAAACACATTCAGTATGTTTTCACCTATACTACTGAAAACAGCAGCCTTCCATGTGTACATGTATCCACTCAAAATTCCTAAAACAGAATTTGAAAAAAAATTTGAAAAAATGATTCCTATATTTATGATGTACACAGGCATAGCAAAGTCTTGGTTGAGATTTGCTGCAATAATGTTTTAAAAACAAAGAGAAAAACAAAAGCCTATTCTATAAAATATGAAATATATCATATGTTTAAGTGAGGTTTATAATTGAGATTCTGAGGTATTTATGGAAGTGTAGATTTCAATTGAGGTCTCTGGTTTATGGCACCATGTAGTCTGATACATCATTATCCATGTTTTCAAGAAACCTGCTACCTCCATGTTCAGGGTCATAACCTAAAAGACCATAATCTAAGTTTATAAATGCACTCAATGACAAATATTTGCACTTTGTTAACATCAAGTGTTTTATATTCCATAAATCAAGAATGTTAATATTCCTTGTACCTGCTCCTGATATATTTTTCTTCATCCCTTTTAGTAATACACATACCTGTTTAATACAAAATTCCTATAACATACCTCTAGGGCTTGCAGGCAGTCATCCTGGGCATCTGAGTTGCGTACATAGTTTTGCAGAATGGGGAATAAGTCTCTAAGCATTTTGCTGAATTCCATTACATATTTGAGTCCTGAGTCAGCAGACTGAGCCTGGATTGGAAGGCTGAGCAGTGCTTTCACCACAAAGTAGTTTACCTCTCGTACACTGACATTGTATGCATACCGTGAAGAGTTGATCTCCAGGATCAGGTTGTCAGGGTGAAGCTTGTCGTCATAACCTCGTGTGAGTGAATCCATTACTTCACTGAAGAACACTGCATCAAAAACTTCAGAACTGAAATTTTGTTTTTATATGCAACATATTTACCAGATATTGCCAGTTGGAACCTTCAAAGTAATTACTTTGCAACCTGGTACAGTGAGGTTTAAAAATTCTGCAAGTAATTTAAGTACCTGCAGAAGCCCCGCGTTTTCATTTCACATGTGGAGTCCACAATTTCTCTTTGACCAGCATGACAATGAATCTTTTTCTTGAGTTTAACTTGAAATACAGAAGAAAGTTACATGGGACTAGATTTGAGAAATACAGAGGACTAGGGACAACATTTGTAAGGTTTCTGGCCAGGTGCAAAGTGAGTCTCCAGTGACAAACTTCTCAAGATATTTCTTCACACATACCCCCATACATATTGCAGAATCATTGTATATGAACGTTAATTTACAGCATGTCCCTGTAGGATGAACTCCTAGTGTACAATTCAGTCAGTGCCAAGATATAGGGTCCTACATATCCGGCATCTTTAACAAAAGTCACCGCACTTCTAAACTTCAAAGACTACTTGTTATTTTGCCCTTCCCAAAAGGAAATGTTAACATGTTACAGGTTTCCATACCAGTTTTTATTAGTATGAAATAGAACTTGATAAAACATGCTGTCTTTTAAATTGTCACTTATAAAAGTTTTTTAATTAATCAAAATGATTCATCAGATTGTAGTCTACCATCCTCTTGCAGAAAAACTCCATGCTAAACACAGCAGTCACCTGCCAGTCCAGGAATACTTTCACCCCTCTTGCATGTCTTTAAAGTCAAAATCATAAACAACAGATTGGAATAGCAACTGATACAAATATATTAAGCTTTCTTTTTATTGCTAGTGGGGTGGGACTAATTCCCTTGTACTGTGGCCACTTCTGGCATATTGTACCAGCCCCAGATGATAGGTGAGGGTGATTGTGGAGCAATTGGTGGAATGAAGATTGGCAGGGGAAACCAAAGTACTCGGAGAAAACCTACCCCAGCGCCACTTTGTCCACCACAAATCCCACTTGACCAGACCCAGGATCGAACCCAGTCTGCCGCGATAGGAAGCCAGTGGCTAACCGCTTGAGCTATGACGCGGCCATATATTAAGCTTACAATGACATCAAATACTGTGCTTAGCCCATACTTATTAAGTGTATCTGTTACTACTGCCATTAGACATAACTGATAATATTCATTTTCCTACACTATCACATTTTTCTGTGATGTCTTTAATATGTATTATGTTCCAAATTTTATGAAATACAAATATTCCAACTGCAATGTGTTCTTTGTTTCTCATGCTGTGGCAGTAAATTTATGCTCCAACAATGTATTGAAACATAAAACTGGAATATCAAGTGTATTACTTACAGTGTATATCGTCAGGAACAGGCGAAGCATGGTCAGACATCTCACTACTGGCTGATAGATCTTCTTCACTGTCACTCTTGCTGTCTAGCCCACTCGTCCCTAACCAAAGCCCACATAAATGCTGGGCTCGTCCCTCAGCTTCACAGTCATATTCTGCTTGGTCTACATGCAGACAGTAGGCCTTGTCTGCCAATTTCTCTAGTTTATAAGCTGTAATGGGAGGAAAGGAAATTCTTACATTTCTTAATTGTTATTAAACTAGACTACCAAAGATGAAACGAACATTCCAGTAACCAGTACTCTGAAAATTGAAGGTTAGTGAAAAATTTAAACTTGATGGTATAGTGATTATTTAATAATGCTCTTTCAGTATATAATTTAAGAGCCAGAAATATTTCGAAGTATTAATGCAGCACTAACACAGAGAGTCTGAGGAAGATCCATAAAATCTCAGTCAGGATAGCCAGTTGCTTGGCCAAGATTTCAAATAGGTATCTTTTGAATATACTTCTAGAGTGCCATTTTCACACAAACTTTCTCAGTTCAAACACACAGAGATGGATCTATAAGTCAATGAGTGTTATGCATAAGTCGGCATACCTTCTGTTACTATAAAATACTCATGTTTTACAAACAACAGTCACACAACATATTATAATAAATAAGGCAGCATGAAGGCATTTCAAATATTCTTTCAAAGCCAAGTGAGAACACTGTAATCATTACTAACAACAGACATCCCTCCTTTAAACAAAACAAAGTAGTGTGATCAAACGAATGGGACACATTGGCCCCCAATGTGTGTAAACAAGGCAGCTGGACGTGGAAACAAAGATCAGTTTTCATCAAGTGTAAAGCTCTCATCTCATATTGCAGATTCAAGTGGGTAGGACAACAAGTCTCCAAGTGAGTCAGGTAGGACGTATACATCATATTTACTTCATCAGCCACTTCAATTTGTCTTTAATAAATACTGGTTGTGTAATTTCTTTAGTCAATTGAACCCCAACATTCACTGAATTCATTACTACCTGCAGCATCTGTGTATAAAAAAAAGGTTAAGCTATCCCTGTAACAGACTGTGGAGGCCCATAGGGTGTGAGAGGTCAAAGCTCCCACATCTAGACAATCAGCTCACAGATGGTGGTGAGGTTGTAGGCCTTATGCACTGGCTGTCCTTTACCCCCAGGAAGATTCCTGGTACTCATTTCTGTTAGAGGCTGAGTTCACCCCACAGCCATAGTGCAGCTGTAAGGATTACATCAATGGAAAAATCCAATGACCTCATTGCGAATCAAACCTTATGTATTTCTCATATCTAATCTCATGTAACTTTCTGCTCTTCTTTGCTATGAAACAACAAAACTTGTAGTCTGTGAACTATACAGTTTACCTTCATCCTGTTCTAGACTCTCCTTATTCTGCTCAGAACTAGCAACAAGAATGCTTCCTTCTAGATGGGTGTCAAGAGGTAGAACCACACCAGGGCATAGAACACAACCCTTACTAAGTCTCACACCTGTGCCCAGTTTTGACTGATGCCCAACTAATGTAAAGTTGATATGACAGTTGTCCTGAAATACAAGAAGATACCTTTACACTTTGCACTGCTATCTTGAAGAGCTAATATATATAGGAATATGCAAGAATGACCTTCTAAATTCAAGATAATAATTCAGAAACATTTTATGGATTTGTTCCTACCTGTACCAGAACAATTATTTTGCTGCCAACATAATATATAACACTGACCACTCTTTTGCAATGTATTAAAGTGCACTATCTATCCTTTGTGATATAAGACACCAATCCAATTAAAAATTTTCATAAATTACAAAAGTCTATTCTAGGACCATTACTTTTTCACCTTGGGCAGAAAGAGCAGGTGAGACACAGATATTTTGAGAAGCCAATTTATGGTGGTGATGCCAACTATTACAATTCTGAGGTTGTTACTGTGCAAAACAAAGGCAATTACCTCAAAATTCTCAAAGTTTGTAACTGAAAAATTAACATTCAAATGGAGATCTTTTCCTGATTTAACCTAAAAGAATTGAGACTTCCACATGCCTACAAAAAGCCATACAAGACAGCTACAGAAACACAAGTAAATATAAATTCTTGGTTTGAAATTCTGGTTCTGCAGACAAGCATCAAAAATTATCAAATAAACCTCTTCTGCTGGCTTACAAGGAAACATTCATTCCATCCAGCATAAAGCAACATTAATTCACATCAAAATTTAAATCCAATATGTTAATCAATTTGACAACATCAGATGTACTCAAAAATGTGTTTGTATCTTACTAATATCTTACTCTATTATGTACAAATCAAGTGTAGAGAAATTATTAAGACATAACTCACAGATGCCAGTGTCCACATTTTACTTGCAGAGAAGCAATCAAAATCAGCATTTCTTATTTCTTCTGAAAACTGTCACAACACAGCAATAAATAATACATGTAAGTAGCTCTAGGAGATACTTTTGCTACATGTTTCGGCCTTCAAAAGGCCATCATCAGGCAAAAACATTAAACTTTTCATTATTGAATTGCATGTCAAATATAGGATACAGTGCTAAGCTTCCAAGTATATAGAATAGTATAAAATGATATGAGTGAATATAAAATATAAATTATAATAAAAACTGAAATCTTAAATAGCCAGTTACATACTCAAAAGTTCAGTTAAAAATTGTATATATGATGGTATTTGGAAGTTGGCAGGTGTAATCGTTTATACGGACATATTATATACATAATGGTTGATGTGGTGTTCGGAGGCCCATTGTTATGTTGTATGTTATTATTTAATATCTGATACTATTTGATGGGCGACTCCGTTGTGCAAATGTCCAATTTGATGGAGAGATGGATTACATGTAGCAAAAGTATCTCCTAGAGCTACTTACACGTATTATTGACTGTTGTGTTGTGATGGTTTTCAGTAAGAGATAATATATGATACACAACAAGATGCATTCACTGCAAATGAGCATCTCTAGAAAATCTGAAGTTTGCACACAGTGGTAAACAGTCAAAAACAGTCAAAAAAAAGACTCTACATCACTGATTATTGTGATGATTCTTATAATGCAACAGGAATAACAAAATCACTGTCAGTAAAATGATTACGTATGGACACACTCAAGATAAAATTTCAGATAGGATGGGAACAGAGATTTTTCTCTTTTCCATGACATCCAGACTAGGTTTGGGGTCCACCCAGGCTTCTATTCTATGGTTAACAGCAACCTCTTTCCTTGAGGATAAAGCTGACTATTAATGCCCATCTTCCTTTTCCCAGTTTCACACTCATAGCATTATCTGTCACTCTAAACTAAAGAGTAAACTTAAAATTTAACACCAGTACTGACATTAGATGTCACCACATTATGCGCTTATGATAATTGATTAAGATTACATCTGGTTTCTTTTATTTTGCCTTTTTGAATCATGTCAACACAAACAAATTCCATATGTCAAGTTGTCCTTGTGAAGAACCACACCAGGAATACATATAGGAGAAATGCTGGTGGAGTTCCATGCATACCCAATTTTATCTCTGTATGAGGGTGAATGGTAAGCTTGAAGGTAAGCTGTTTTATCCCCAGGGAGCAGTACCTACAGTGCCCAATGAACAGGCAGTTTGGTAGGACACAGATCTAGCCTCCACAAGATGGCAAAGAGAAATCTCAATCCTCCTTGGAATCAAATATTTGTTATTTGGTTCACAACCTGTTACTTTACTGGCTGAAGAATACCAAGGTACACTGAATGTCTTCATAATTTCAATTCTATCAGGTATTGTCAGTGTACATTAAAATGTTGTTGCTCTGGTCTTTTGCTTTGTATATGTAACGCCATTCCATAAAACACTGAAGCATGAAATCAAAAGATAATATTACAGTATATGGCATGAAAATTGAGTACAGTTCATATGTTCAAAGAATTCTGCTAACCATACTGGAACTGATATTCACTTTACTGGTTTTGCCTAGCTGATTACATAACCACACAAAAGTAATTCAATTTTATTGTACTAATCATTATAGTACTTCTGAAATAAAGGAATAAATTGCTACATTCTGGAAAAGAAGGAATAAAAAAATATTTCATAAAAGTTTTTTAACAGAAGTTTTTTCGTTAATCTAACATAACTTTTAATGACATACCACTATAACTCTATTTGATATGAAGAAAAACACTCTTTTGGTAATTATAAAGTGGTAAACAGACTCTTACATTAAACATTTCTTGACAAGCAATTAAAAATTTAAAAATGTATATCTATAACAAACAGTCACCAGGTTAGATCAGTCGGTTTAGTGACTGGCTATGGGTTGGATGACCAAGAGGTCAGAGTTCAAGCCCCAATAGGGGCACCAATTTTCTCTTCTCCATGTCATTTAGACCAGTTCTGGAGACCACCCAGGATCCTATCGAATGGGTACAATGACCTCTTACCCTGGGGATAAAACAGCCGAGGCGTGAACCTGACCACACACCTCCAACTAGTGCCGAGGTTAAGAAAATGTGGATCCATACATTCATTCCCCCATACGCCTTCATGGCACAGTGCTCAATTAGTTAAGCACAGGGACAACTTTACTTTTTTACCTTATACACACATCTCATGCATTTATTATCAAAAGTATATCCTTGCAGAATATAAAGTTATTGTACTTGATTCAAAAAATGGTGCAGCATCTAGCACATCTGCCTTACCCCAACAGTAACATTATCCCATACATATGAATTGCATATGGTAACATTCTTGCCTATATGACAGTTCTTGCCAATCACAGAGTGACTAATGTGAGAGTTCTCTCCAACACTTGTGTTCTCAGCAATCACAATATCTTCCTCCAGAAAACAATTCCTGCAATGAACAAGAATAAACATTCTCATGAACCACATATACAACTAGATTCTAAAGGGTTCTGATAATGGTGTGTAACATTCGGGATTACAGGCTTTTGGACTTCACAGATCATCCTGTATTCTAAAGAATGTGACATTTTGGAAATCAAATCTGTTTCTGAAATGTTGTGCTCTTTAGTATACTAAATTCTGGATAAGATCAAAACCCAGTAATTCTGAGCACATACATGAGACTAAGATTGTTATTCTCTGAAGGTTTGTGACAATAGTTGACCAATTATTCTACTGTGGAAGCAATCTATGAGAAACGAAGGAATTTGCATGAAGGAATAACCTTGACAGATGATGAAGAGCCCACTAACATCAGATATAAAGAACATATAAGTAGTATAAACTACGGTAGGGAACAATCAGCATTCACATCTCACAACACATATCCTAAACAAGAGATACCAGTATCGTACAATGGAGAATGTAACGGATGTGAGCAAACACACAGAAAAAGAGCAATTAATGAACATCAAAGGAAATTCCTACATTAAGTAAAAACAACACTGCGCCACAAACAACCACAGGACGACATCAAAAGACCTTCTTCTCAAGAAAGACAGGCCACACAAGTTTGCCCCCATCAGGAAAAGTGAGAAGAGAGAGGACATGAACCTATTTGGTTTATAAATTCTAACTTAACTAACAAAATTTTAATAAATTTTAATATATCAAGAGAGCTGCTGTAGTTGTGAAAACTTTGAATTTTGTATCCATTTGTGTATTGTCAGCATTGTATGTATATATATTTTAACACTCAGAACACCTATTGTAATAGTGGTTTCCAAACTGTATCGATGTCCCTCTGATGACGGTCTCTAAGGACCTTCACCAGTCGCACTGGACGGAACTGTTTTATCTTCTTACACTACATATGTATAAATAAAAAGTTAAATCTACTCATATATGAACACAGACAAAAAGAACATTCTATTCAATGTATTATTCACACAAGATAATACACATGCACCTAATCAAATATCAAGAACCATACATCTGACTGCCAGTACCACCCAAACACCAGCATCACCAGCATTACCAGCATGGCACATCACACACCATACACGGTACAGACAGATATGGAACTCATAATTAAAAATTTGATAACACCCTCCCCATACAGGTTAAAAAAAAATAACTATTACACCATTATATCTTGCGTAGTCATTATAGTGAGTGGCTACAGGCTGGACGACCAAGGGGTGGGAGTTCGAGTCCCAGTAGGGTCAAGAATTTTCTCTTCTCCACATCATCCAGGTTGGGCTCTGAGGCCCACACAGCCTCCTATCCAATGGGTACCTGGGCTCCTTCCGCAGGAGTAAAGCAGCTGGGGCGTGAAGATGACTNGAGTCCCAGTAGGGTCAAAAATTTTCTCTTCTCTATGTCGTCCAGATCGGCCTTTGAGGCCCACCCAGCCTCCTATCCAATGGGTACCTGGGCTCTTTCCCCAGGAGTAAAGCAGCTGCGGTGTGAAGCTGACCACTCACCTCCAACTGGTACCAAGGTCAAGAAAATGTGGATCTGTACATCCACTCCCCCGTACGCCTTCATGGCATAGTCCTTAATTAGTTAAGCACAGGGAAAACTTTACCTTACCATGCTACGAGTATCTTCACAGACACTGAGGCAATACTATATCAATCACGTTCTGCACAAAATCTACATAGAAAAGAACAACACCAACAGAAGTCAGAATATTGTAACATGTTGCGCAACGGAGAACCCCTCCCTACCCAAANACAAAATCTACATAGAAAAGAACAACACCAACAGAAGTCAGAATATAATGCAGTCCGTCAGCAATTTATACATATGTGAGAATGCTCTACATTTTCAATTATAAAGCAATTTAAATGTAAATATTACTGCTAGAAATTACCTATACTAAGCCATCTCCTCTGTGACACAGAAGCCTCAACTGATGGCCCTATATGGCTCAAATATGTAAGGCATATTTTATCCAATATGAAAAGTTTCCAACTACTTCGTGTTAAACATTTGATGGTTTCTATTATTTCATTATCAACATGATCATAGTCTTGTGATCACTTCTTCATACTGATCACTTGTTTCCTTACATGATTTATAATAAAACATGCATTGGATATGACCTTAATTTAAGTATTAGCAGTTCAGTTTTAATTAAAAAATTAATTAGATCATTATTTTTACTTTCAAAGCAATCTGTTTGTGTGCAACACATACTTACTTTCCAAGCGTGACTGATTTCTGTTTGTAAACATTGTGCCGTAGAAACATGTAAGGTTCCACATCCCAGAGAAAAGGTGAATCAGGAACAAATGGATAAACCCAGCGATATATAATATCACGACTGAAACAGAATTTTTATTACATAATTCGTACATAAAAAAAATTGGCACAAAGCTGCTTATAATAACCTGGATCAATTTATAAAGGAAATCATGAACAAAAACCTACTTTAGTAAAGGGATAAGTTTCTGCATTCAAAATTTCCAAATGAGTAGCGGAAGTTGAGCTTCTGCAAGACATTTATTGTTAACAGAAAAGTGTTATGTGGAGACCATAACGAGCATAAGTTTTCATTTACAAATACCAACTGCCGGTAATAATTTAACATATCAATGAAATAAACAAAATAATGTGCACTGGTATACCAGTTCCCTTTTCATTCTTACTTCAAAGATGTTTAAGAATAACAATTTAATCTACTCTGCCTCATTTTCAAATATTTCTTCAAGCATTTCAATATTTGCTCATAAGACAAGCTATGTAACTTAGAAAACTGTTTAATCACATGGTAGATGTGTATATGCAATGGGGGAGATAAGAAATTCATACAACATTTTAGTAGGAGAACTTGAGGAGAACAAACCACACAGAGACATACATGTAAATGCAAGTATATTAAAATGGGCCTTAAAAATATGAAGTGAAGATGTGGACTGGATTCAACTGGTTCTGGATAGTGCTTGAGAGCAGGTCCTCATGTACATGGTAAAGAGCCTTCAGATTCCATAAAGGTGGAGAATTTCATGAACAGGTAACTGACGATCAGCTTCTTAAAAATGACTCTGCTTTAACAAAATCAACTACATGGGACTAGATGGTTGTTGGCATCATCCAAATGATTCGGTATCAGAAATTTGCAAATTACACATCTCTTATCTTGAAGAGGAAGATAATCAAACCCTGACTGCCAAGATTATGGTCTTCTGGAATGTAATGATGTATAATTTGGTAGATGAGCACCAACATGCCAGTGGAACAAACTGCCTCCCTTTTACCCTGATGATGGAGGAAAAAGGTTCCTTAAAATACTGGTACCTATCTTGTTCTATATATTTCCACAGCATGCTCTAAAAAGATATTCTAAATCTGTCAGAATAATCCCATATCAATAACACATCAACTGATAACAATATTGATAAATTTAACATATGAAATGTCATCACACCTGACAGCCTGATACATCTGCCAGTTAGAAACATGCGCACTATACTGGGCACCGTCTAATCTATACCAGTAAATGGTACTGGCAAGAATTTCTTCATTCATTAACAACCCACGAACAAAATCATCCCTTGTCTGAAAGTCAAAGTTGTCAGAAAACAGTGGTGGCACAGCAGCAGAGCAGATAGCCACATGGGTGTCTTGAAGATCATACCGTAGTTCCACACGAGGTCGGTCAACATACGTCTCCTGCAAAGTAAAATATATGCTTCATTCTACAGCACAATCTCACAGTTTCTAAAACAGAATATTCCGAAAACCCATATCATTGCTGCTTCCTGTTATAGAGTTCATTGCACACAGTCCTTTCATGATAATCCACCTCTTTCTTTCCAAAGCTTCATGATTTCTTACCTCATGATCATAAATTTTAATTTATGTTATGGTTATGTCTTCTTGTATGAAGTACTCAAAACTAAGAGCAGGTTATTTCTGTGCAACGGTTTTACCTAAAAAAATACCATACACAACAGATTTCAATGTAGTCTATTACTGAAAAATCAATACTAAAAACTATCATAAAAATTTTATTTTGGCCTTCATTCATCCAATACTTCATATGAAGCTCTGCTCTACTATTTCTTTTCAAGAATGGGCCATTATCACATATGTTGAATAATGAGTATCTCAAACTAAAAGAAAACTCCATGGCCTGTAGTCTGCAAGCAAACTACACCGACTGAGCAACCGCCACTTGTCGGCAAAGTTAGTGCCAACTTTTGTGGATAGATGATGTCGCTTGGTCACCGCAATGGATCCCCATGGCCGTTAATATTGGTTTTCTTGATTTGAGCTGCTATTTCCTTGAAGCAGCTCCTCAATTATCCTCACAATGATGAGCGGACCCCATTCCAGACCCACTACTTCTCAAAAAATCTGGTAGCGCTGGGAACAGAACCTGGGACCTTGGGATCTGTAGCCAGGAACTCTTGACCACTAGACCTCAAAGGCGGTCTAATGAGTATCACAACATGAACAAAATATAATTAAACATTCACTGCAAAGAAGCTCTACACATGTAACTGCCATGCTCACCTATGAAATGGGCTGTGTGTTTAGTAGCAGATCTGTTTTATACTGCAATGTCAGTTATCAAATTATAGTCTTAACAAATTTCAAGCTGATTTTGAAAACAAAACGGACCTCTTTGTGTGTGTATTTCTGTTACATTATAATATTTACTTAGCTGAAAAGTCACAATTTGTCTTGTACTGAGTTGAATTAGAATGGGTGGGAAGGGTACTTATTTTCCCTTACATGAGGCCTGACAAATAAATAACTGGAAAAAATTAAACACTCATTTCTATTAGACTCTAATACACGTTTTCCTACAAATGTTTCCTATCTGATCAAATCCACGAAAAAATACGAATTTGATTCCCTGGAAGACATTCAGAATATTGTGATGACAGCATTAAAAAGATTTTCGGAAAACAATTTCCAGAAATGTTTCCAGCAACATTTAATGCAAAACACTGAAGCTAGCATTCCCTAACTCAAAACATTTCAGTAAATTTTATTTAACTGAAGTATAATTATCATGTTAGACCTCAAAATATTTGCATGAATCTACATGTTTTCTGTCCTTTTATCATTTTCTTCAGAAAACTATAGAAGAATAACAAAAAACTGCACCAGTAACTCCTGAATTCGTTTGCCATGAGTTTCAGTGTTGTGAACAGTGGTCCCCATATCAATCCTTTTTACAAACTTGATGATGATGACATAATATACCTGAAGAAAAAAAGTGTCAAGTGTGGTTGTTAATTAAGCACAGTATCAACTTTAATTTTACCTTTAACTTTCAACTTTATTTTCATCCATAACTGAAGTGAATACAATTGGACATGTCATGAAATAACGAATACATCACACATCAAAGTCACATAAAATTTACACAGTAATTTATCACTATAACATAGCAACCGTTATAAGGAACATAATAATAAGAACAACAGAAGAACAAAAGAAAAATGTTAGTAATATAAAACACGTAAACACGATATTAAAACTTGCAAACCAAAAGAAACTCAACAAGCTAGTCATCAATCCAACATTAGCACAACAAATAATCTTTTAGTGTCCTCTTAAAAACATTAAAATTTTGAACGCTTTTCAATTCAAGGGGAAGGCAATTAAATATTTTAGTTCCCATATTAATTAC
>NW_019732005.1:212091-213299 GCF_002891405.2 Cryptotermes secundus | reverse complement strand
GAGCAACGAAGATGAGCCTCGGAGCGGTCATCCTCGAACAGCCTCAACTGAACGCAACAAGGAAAGAGTGGATGAGATCATTCAACATGACAGGCAGGCATGTGACTGTGGACACAATAGCCCGAAAACTTGGAATAGGGCACAGTGCAGTACAGGAGATGATTCAAAGATTGGGCTATAGGAAAGTTTGTACTCGTTGGGTCCCGCAGTTACTGACTGAAGNGCTGCTCGCCTCACATTGGAAGCAATTACAAAGATGGGGTGGGAAGTTCTTCCACACCCCTCCTATAGCCCTGATCTGGCACCCTCCAACTACCATATTTTCAGATTTGTGGAGGATCAGCTGCGTGGACAACATTTTGAGACAAGGGAGGCAATTCAGAAAGCAGTGCGTCAGTGTCTTCGGATGGCTGGAATGGAATTTTACAGAAGGGGAATTTTCAAACTCCCAGAACGCTGGGAGAAATGTGTACAAAGAAGTGGCGATTATGTGGAAAAATAAAGAAAGGTCTGTAGATTGAGGTGGTGTATTTGGTTTGTCAATAATAAAGCATGTTACTTTACAAAAAATTGTTGCACATGACTTTCAGTACGACCCTCGTAGCTGTGAATGTCAGAATACTGAGCTCATCATTACAGCGTAATTATGTTAGAAGTATGTTTCTATATGTCCTAAATACATATAGCAACTGTACCAATGGAATGCCTATTTTCTTAGTTGCAGTTTTCATCTTGTGATAGGCCAAAACCCTGCCCGTAGATGAGTCCGCTGCAAGAACTGCTTCATCCTCAACAGAGCGTGAGCAATGTCCAGGCCCGGCTTCTTTATACACCATTGTCATTACTGCACCCATGTCCTGTTTCTGCATCTTCCTATGCAATGAAAGACATTGATAAATCAAATGGGCTAGAAGACAGACTTTCGTTTCTCTTACTTAAAAGCGGTTGAAAGAGTTTGAATATCACTTCAAACATATATAATGATATGATATAATATAACTACACATATTTTGAGGGGCATGCGGTAGCGTAGTGGTTGAGAGGCTACACTACAAGCCGGAAGGTCGCGGGTTCAAGTCCCGATGAGGTCACTGGATTTTCTTCAGTTGACCTAATCCTACCAGCCTCACTAGGCCCAGGGATTTACTCAGCCTCTAACAGAAATGAGTACCAGGAATTAATTAAAATAATTTTCCTGGCGAGTAAAG
>NW_019732005.1:201977-211902 GCF_002891405.2 Cryptotermes secundus | reverse complement strand
ATATAATATAACTACACATATTTTGAGGGGCATGCGGTAGCGTGGTGGTTGAGAGGCTACACTACAAGCCGGAAGGTCGCGGGTTCAAGTCCCGATGAGGTCACTGGATTTTCTTCAGTTGACCTAATCCTTCCAGCCTCACTAGGCCCAGGGATTTACGCAGCCTCTAACAGAAATGAGTACCAGGAATTAATTCAAATAATTTTCCTGGCTAGTAAAGTGCGGCCGGCGCGTAAGGCTGACAACTTTACCGCCATCTTTGAGCCCATTGTCTAGAAAATGTGGGACCCTCAATGTTTCACAACCCTATGGGCCTTCACGGCCTGGTATGGGGATAGCTTACTTTACTTTACACATATTTTGAGAGGCTTCCAATTGAATAACATAAGTAGGAAAATTATTTAATGCTCTACAGAACTTGATAACCATTCAGTCCAGAACAATTTATCTTCTCGTTTGCTGTCCAAAAACATAAAAATTAGAATATACAAGACTATAACTTTGCCTGTGGTTCTGTGTGTGTGAAACTTGGTCTCTGACATTAAGGGAGGAACATAGACTGAGGGTGTTTGAGAACGGTATTCAGGCAAATATTTGGACCAAATAGGGATGAAGTGACAGGAGGTTTGAGAAAACTGCATAATGAGGAGCTTCATAACTTATACTCTTCTCCAAGTATAATTAGAATGATTAAGCCAAGGAGGATGAGATGGGAATGGCATGTAGCACGAATTGGGGAGAAGAGGAATGCATATTCATAGATATAGGTACGAAAGCCAGAAGGAAAGAGACCACTGGGAAGACCAAGGCATAGATTGGTGAACAATATTAAAATTGATCTTAGAGATTGGATTGATCTGGCTCAGAACAGGGACGAGTGGGGGGCTCTTGTGAACATGGTAATGAACCTTCGGGTTCCATAAAATGGTGGGAAATTCTTGAGTAGCTGCAGATTTGGCAGCTCCTCAAGAAGGGCTCAGCTCCATAAGTAAGTAAACAACTTGATATAACACGACTTATTCTTCTATTTCAGTTTCGAACCTGTGGTAATCCAGAATGGGCAGTAAGTTTAAGTTTCCAACCATGTCACCAGACACAAGAATGAAGTCACTCCTTATAAGTGCCTTTGCATCCAAGTCCCGCATAGCGTCACCAAGTGAGCGACAGGTCTCAGACACTATCACTGTTACTACCATGGAAGAGGTGAGCTCATTCCACTTGCTCTGCCTACAAAATGTGATATAATGCATAAGATTAAATGAAACTTAAGAACTGCATATGTATCACCACAGATAATTCTAGAATAACTGTCTCAAACTTATTTTATCTTCAAAACAGTTTCTTAAAAGCATGAACTGTTTTCATGTATATTGCTCAACTTCCAGTTTCATTCAAAATAATGCAACCCCTTGCAGATAAAAAATGGAAGAGACACTCATAATCACTTTCAAAGTATTTCAAATTAAATACTGTTACAGAAAAAAAGACACTTATAATGCTTGAAAATGTCACACATGAAACACCTATTAATTCTTTTTAAACAGAGGAGTATTTGCATAATTTTATCAAACAGAGCATAATACGAGCAGTTATCGTAATGAAATTTATCACTGTTGTCATCATCATTCTTTCCAGTAACAGGCTTACTAAGACCTTTTACAGGTACTATAGAACAAAATCCTTATATAATTTCAAGGACTTCCTAACCATCTTTTTCTGCCAACATTCAGCGGTGGCTTGGTTGGTATAGTTGGCTTGCGAACTAAAACCACGGAGTTTGTTTGTTTCATATTTCCAGATCTTTTAGAACCCTGTCAGTGCTCAGCCTGACAATCTGATCTATCCAATATGCTTTATATTGTTCTATACATCATGTTACCTTTGAAATTCCAGCTCTTTTGTAATGTTTTATTTCTTTTATAGGCCAAAAGTGTATCCTGCAGTCCTCTTCATAAAATTCCTTTTTGCTGATATCAGTTAGTCCTTCTTGACCATGACCCACTATCACAACATTGGTCTAGCAAATCTGTGTTCTTGTATCCACCACAAACTAACAATGTTTTGAAGATCTCATCTATAACTATTTCCAAAATATTTACAATTTTTATATCAAAATATCCTTTATAGGATATATTGCATCATGTTATTTCTGTGAATGACAACTAACGACTTGGACTTGAAGAGAACTTTGCCATACATTTGTATATTCATTCATTCATTCATCAGTAATCTGTCAAGACGACAGGTCCACAGTCTCTTCCAAAACAGTTCCTCCACTTGATGCGATCTAGAGCTTTCTCCTTCAAATGAAATATCTCGCATACATGGTATCTCTGGTTTTGGAAAGAGACTATCCAGGAAAAGTGATAATGTGGTAGTTTTTCCATTTGCTTTCCACATCGCAGTACAACAGCCGTTCAAACCACTCTGGTCACGCCTGTTGCTATACGAACTTGAACCATCTCGAGCATTATTTACTCTGTGCTTCAAGTCGCTGCTGATGACGCTGCTTCCGGCATCAGTTTTTGGTGTCTCTCTTCGTCTGATGCCTACCCTTTGACCTGTCCAGCAAGGGAGGCCCTGCCAGTAGCTACGCTACCGCTGGTATAGCTCTCAGGGTCCTTGGCATACTCAAACCCCCTCACCACGATTAGGTGGAGCCACCAACTCTTCACATTTGTATATATGGATACTAAAAACATGAAAGATTTAAAATTCTGTAAAATTTCTATTTTTGTATCAATTCTTTCCTACCACTAAAAATTCTATGTAAACCTGTTCCCAAAATTAAGTTTACAAATTTAACCATTCACAGAGGTGAGAACCCTTTATCAGAGCTTCCATAGATATACTAAACACTTGCAGAGAAGTTATGACGTTCCTTCCCAAACCAAGCTGAACAGTCAGTAACAGTTCTTACTATCCCTTATTGCACCTTCCATTACTGCATGAAATGTATGCTCTTATCCACGAAAATGGAGTATCAGTCTCTATACTATACTTNTGTCTCTCTTCGTCTGATGCCTACCCTTTGACCTGTCCAGCAAGGGAGGCCCTGCCAGTAGCTACGCTACCGCTGGTATAGCTCTCAGGGTCCTTGGCATACTCAAACCCCCTCACCACGATTAGGTGGAGCCACCAACTCTTCACATTTGTATATATGGATACTAAAAACATGAAAGATTTAAAATTCTGTAAAATTTCTATTTTTGTATCAATTCTTTCCTACCACTAAAAATTCTATGTAAACCTGTTCCCAAAATTAAGTTTACAAATTTAACCATTCACAGAGGTGAGAACCCTTTATCAGAGCTTCCATACATATACTAAACACTTGCAGAGAAGTTATGACGTTCCTTCCCAAACCAAGCTGAACAGTCAGTAACAGTTCTTACTATCCCTTATTGCGCCTTCCATTACTGCATGAAATGTATGCTCTTATCCACAAAAATGGAGTATCAGTCTCTACACTATACTCACTTGATATGCTCTTTGATGAGATCTGCATGTGAGCTGCAGAAAAGAACCACTTCCTGAACTGAAGACAATGCCAGACATTGAAGTGTATAATCAAGCAGTGGTGTATTTACTACAGGTATCAAGGCCTGAAAAATTTGACATATTACAACAATCTGGTTTTATATAACAGTCAACTCAGGTCATTTGTAAGTTGTCTGAAAGACTGAAACTGAACTGTCAGAAGAAAATGGCAGAGGGATGGTGATATGATATATACACACGTTAAACAAAGAATATTAATTTAGGCTTCTACTGATTCTACTGATACCAATATGGGTACAAGGTAGTATGGTTGAGGCACTANCAGAGAAGTTATGACGTTCCTTCCCAAACCAAGCTGAACAGTCAGTAACAGTTCTTACTATCCCTTATTGCGCCTTCCATTACTGCATGAAATGTATGCTCTTATCCACAAAAATGGAGTATCAGTCTCTACACTATACTCACTTGATATGCTCTTTGATGAGATCTGCATGTGAGCTGCAGAAAAGAACCACTTCCTGAACTGAAGACAATGCCAGACATTGAAGTGTATAATCAAGCAGTGGTGTATTTACTACAGGTATCAAGGCCTGAAAAATTTGACATATTACGACAATCTGGTTTTATATAACAGTCAACTCAGGTCATTTGTAAGTTGTCTGAAAGACTGAAACTGAACGGTCAGAAGAAAATGGCAGAGGGATGGTGATATGATATTGTCACGTGTTGGGTATATGTCACACGACAAATAACTTCACGCCTTATTTGATATAGTGAATTTATTCCACTTGCTCTTACAATTATACAATTTACAATCTCAACATTACTGCCATTGGCAGTATTGCAAATACTCCAGTGAAAGATAGAAAGCAATTGACTGGTTACTCTCTCTCTAGTAACTCACTCACTAGTAACTGGCTCAATACTAAATAATCACAGAATTCAGCGATCGCTACATTGAAACTAAACTCCTGAATAGTGTTCGCTGCTCTATATTTAGCCTCAGCACGGACAACGCAGAAAACAGTTACGTGATAGGTACCGTTGTTGCCTGACGCTGTGTTTACAGGTTGCCTAACAACACTGTCGAGAGTTGTTTACTGCTCTGTAGCAACCATGGCATCCCTTGGTAACATCACCACAGGAGGGGGCGGGGTGTTGACTGGCCTGTTAACGTAGCAGCGGCAACGCTCCGAAGGTGTTACATCACCACTGGAGGGGGAAGGGCCGTCCAGCATAGCGCAAATATGTCACAATATATACACACTTTAAACAAAGAATATTAATTTAGGCTTCTACTGATAACAATATGGGCAAGTGATAGCATGGTTGAGGCACACTGCTACAAGCCAGAAGGTCACGGGTTTGACTCCTGATGAGGTGGATTTTTTCAACTTACCTAATCCTTCCAGCTGCACTATGGCCCAGGGGGCAACTCAGCCTCTAACAGAAATGAGTATGAGGAATCTTCCTGGGGGGCGAAGGGAGGTCGGCGCATAAGGCTCACAACCTTACCGCCATCTGTGAGCTGACTGTCTAGAGAAAATGTTGGAGCCTTGACATCTCACAACCCTATGGGCCTTCATGGCCTGTTACAGGGATAGCTTTACCTTTTATCTTATTTTACCTTACTAATACCAATAACCATCACCTTTTTGCAGTAATAAATTGTGTTGTCATATTAGATACAAAACATGTTATTGTTCAGCAATACTTCACCTTGTTTCACATCAGTGTGGTAGGGGATTAGATACAAGAAGAGTAGGCATAAATTCTACATATTATCCATTGTCAATATTGAGTTTGTAATGTAAGTAAAAACACAAGTCTCATGAAAAAATTTTATCTTTTCCCATGACAGAGATAATAATTCAGAAACCTCAAAATCAAACAGGGCAAAGGTTGTAGACAACCAACCAGAACATAAAAGAGACATAGGTTTGGAGCAAGGGGTTTAATCCTCACCACCTAATACACCATATGTAAGTATGACCATGTCATTAAAGAACACAAATATGAAATGAATTGTCTAACTTATTATCCACCCTATAATATTAACAGAAACTGTTTCTTGATCTGGCATAGGTGTGGTAGAATGTGTATGGTTGTGGCAGTCTTGCTGTTTCCTATGTCCAGTGACACAGTGGAGAAACAACACTATGTTTGATGATGCACCAATTCTTATGCATTTAAGCACGCTGCTTCAACTATGGATTATACAATGCACACACGATGCAATTATCATGACTAATGAATAGGGAAGGCACTGAATAGCATTTATGGTCGATTTTAAGGGATACTGTGGCATCTGCTTACAGAGAATGAAGAAAAAAACTTCAGCCATAACCCTAATACATTATACTAACGCGCTCATAACCTATTTTATACTTTAACCTACAAGACAAGGATATACATAGCAATCAAACAAATTTGTTCTGTTTTGGTATTCACATTCAAATTGAACTAGTTTCCTGTCAAAATTAGGTTATGTTGCAAACAACACTGCAAGCTATATTTTTCTAAAATTACAGAACGGCAGAATGACAAAACAATTATAAAGGAAACATACTGTTGGTACAGAATATGTAATGGGGTGAAATCCTCCTTTGAAGCTGTCAGCAATCACAACTGCTTGTACTAGGTCTTCCTTTTTCAATGCTTCTGTTGGCCCTTTCCCCCCTTTCGGGCCTTTTCGCGACATTTTGTGCAGATAATTATTGTAATTCGTACTGCAGCGCACATCAGATAGTGCAGCTTACGAAATGGAACTAACAAACCATTATACTAAGTCGAAAGGCCATACGAAAAAACACGTTCCAACATTCACATAACCTCTTCACCAGTTTTCTCTGATGGAAACATGCCAAACGATCTATCGTACTATTGAATAATCGATTGTAACAGAATTTGTCCACCATTCTGTGCGAAGATTCATCCTAATTTTAGTTTTTAATTTCTTAATTACCAGTATATTGAATTCTTTAGGAGACACTCTGAATTCCTCGATAGTTAACGTAATATACTTTACAATGCATTACTTACGAAAAAAGTAGTTGCCTCATTATCTATAGTAGAGTAATTGATTCTCTGATACAAACCCATACGTTATCTTTGGCGATACTAGCAAATCGATTCGTTTCAGCCCGCCAATTGTAACACACAAATCACTTTGTACGCTTTCGTGACAATTTTTGCAAGCATTGTAAACCTTATAGATTATGTCAGCGGCAGCATACCCACTAGCGGAGAAACAGGTCTTTAATCTTCTTTAACGTCGCATCATTTTGTATACTGGTATTATGTTAGGGGTGAACGAAGATCAACACACACGTTGAAGAGAATGCACTCACCCCTCCAGTTTGGGTGTAGTGTGGATCTTGCGAATGGGCTGGTAGGCTGGTAACCCCCCACGTGTCGTTTGTCTGTGTTCCACACTGCAGACGTCCTACAAACAGGCAAGGTAAATAAATACATGCATATATATTCTTAGTTTTTTCCCCCACTCTCAACACAACAACCATTACAATCTCATTTATATTTCACTGTGTATAATACATGCATACTGGAAAACACAACCACAAAGGCGTTTCTAGAGTGCAACACGCCGTTGCCCTCCCCCCTCACATACATACACACACACACACACACAGTATGCGACTTTACGTGCCTCACGCTGTTCATTACACCCAAAGCCAATCCTAAACAAGTCAAAGCATGCTTCTTTATTGATATTAATAGCTTGTTCCAACATAAAGCTCTGAGCATAAGGTGAGGAATGTGAAGTGACAAATGTCTAATGAACAAAAGGTTTTGGACAAACTTTAAGGCACATTTTTATGATCATTTTTTACTTTTTTGTTATTGTTTGTTTTCCTATTATTGGATTTAGAATAATATGTTGACAAAAAGAATAATATTTACAATTAAATTTGTGCTTGCTGAATGTACAAGGGGGCCACTTAAAATTGGAGCACAAGCACACAAGCACGATGGCATAGTACTTGCACCCCTGCCTGAAATTTTAGGAAATATGTCATGCAGTATTTCAATTTTAATTTTCACAATAAAGTCAAACCTATTAAAAACCATCCTGTGGTAACGAACAATGCCTTTATTGGAACATTCCTTAATTTCCATGGTAGGCCTATATAGTTGTAACAAATGTAAGAATACTTCTATTAAACAGAAAATATTTAACGTGTAAATTAAAGGAAAAATTCAAGAAATCTGAACTTATTTCTCTATTTATAAGTAATATTCCTTGCTGTACCTGTTGGAATTTATCTGAGAAGGAACGTGGGAGGAAAGGATTAGGTCTGGTTAGCGATCAATATTTGCAGAATACCTAAGGGACTATTAGCAGGAAGAACAAACAGAAGTGGGCAGACCCCTCTGAAATTTCCTTGCACTCCCATGAAGTGCATTATTGAAACCCAAATCAGCACCGCCTGCCCAATTTTTTTAAATAATTCACAGATCATGCTTTATGTTCCATGACTTTGTGTTCAGGAAATAAAAGAGAGATCTGTAGTACCTGAAGAACACTGTAAAGGACTGCATGTATGGTTACTGTATCTAATACAACGAAAAATGTGCTAGTTGTTAAGATGATAATTGTGGTTATACACGTACATTTCCCCCATCCTTTAATATCGCTTAACAATCATTTATGAATAATTTTTATCAAATTCTGAAATTAAGGCAATACCCTCCCTCCATGCATAGGTAGAGAATTTTGTCCTACTTAAACAAGGGCGCCATGTTACCGATTTCCACAACATATGGTGGAATTCTAAAGGGAAAACTGTCAGCATGTTTTCACAGATCTTGTGCAGAAAATTCTTGAATTCAGAAAATAATAAAGGTGATAGTAAAACATACGAGTACAAGAATTGTATCTTATTAATATATATATATATATGTTAATCTTGTGGAAATCAATTCGAAAAATGAATAAAAAATTAATTTATTGGGTCTTTATTCATTTTTAACTAGCTATACTCTGCGTATCCTATACCGTTTTATCAGATCTTAAGGGTTATTAATAAAATCTGAACGCATTTTTCCTTCATTTATAAATTGTATTTAATTTTCATTCTTTAGTCAGTAATCTGTCAGACGACAGGTCCACAGTCTCTTCCAAAACAGTTCCTCCACTTAATGCGATCTTCTGTTTTTGGAAAGAGACTATCCAGGAAAAGTGATAATGTGGTAGTTTTTCCATTTGCTTTCCACATCGCAGTACAACAGCCGTTCAAACCACTCTGGTCACGCCTGTTGCTATACGAACTTGAACCATCTCGAGCATCATTTGCTCTGTGCTTCAAGTCGCTGCTGATGACGCTGCTTCCGGCATCAGTTTTTGGTTTTTGGTGTCTCTCTTCGTCTGATGCCTACCCTTTGACCTGTCCAGCAAGGGAGGCCCTGCCAGTAGCTACGCTACCGCTGGTATAGCTCTCAGGGTCCTTGGCATACTCAAACCCCCTCACCACGATAAGGTGGAGACACCTTTATATGGATTATCTCGTCGCAGAATCTCGTCCAAACGTAGCACTACTTCAGCCATTGACTTTCAAACTGTTCTGTCGTTGTTTCAGCAGAATCCAAAATATAAAACTGTTCATATTCTGGCGTATTTGCCTCGCCTGGATATAACGGCGTGAATAACATTTAAATGTGGTCGTGTATCAGGAAATAATATGGACTATTTCCAGGCGTCAATTCTATAGCCCCCTTTCTTCGCGGGAACGCCACTGCTAAATTGTACTCTCCATGTACGTAAATTACGAAGCCGTGTAAACAAAGCGGTCATAACGTATTTCATGATGCTATCCCAGCATATAAATGGAGAGACTAAGTGGAAGCAAGAACATACTAGCGGCAGTAAGGGAAACCGGGATATCTTGAATACAAAATAAGAGTACTAAATATCGAGGGGCCACATTTGGTACAAGTAAATGGAAGAATATTTAGCAACTGTTTTGAAATTCGTGTTCAGAAATTGCTGCTATTCCATGATCAAATTTCGTTGAAAGAGAAATCTTCTCACCAAGTGATCAATAACTCACTAGCATTCTGTCATTCTTATTCCGCATATGGCTACGGTGTAGCCAGCTGATCCATGATGTTTTCCTTCTATCATAACACAACTTCTATCACGTGACTACAAGAGATTATCATGATCATGAAGTAATCAAGCTACGCGTGTTATGCAACCATAAAACCAGTTACACAACGAAAGTTGTCATTGATAATTCACGAGTTTCTTCTCAGTAATTATTCATATGAATGATATATGAAATGAGTGTATATTTGCTGTAAAATGAGCCGTATGGTGTAAATTGGCGGCATTCATAGTGTTCCGACGAATCATCGAAATATGTTTTCCGTTTATTCACTGAATCATTATAACTTCCTTCGCCAG
>NW_019732005.1:196640-201873 GCF_002891405.2 Cryptotermes secundus | reverse complement strand
GTGTCGCGTGGTCACCGCAACCAATCCCCACTTCCGTTAATTTCGGTTTTATAGACCGGAGACGATATTTTGTTGAAATAGCTCCTCAATTATCATCACGAGGCTGAGTGGACCTCGTTCCAGACCCACTACTTCTCCGAAAGAAAAAAATCTGGTAGCGCCGGGAGTCGAACCTGGACCTCTGGATCTGTAGCCAGATTTAATTAAAATTAGTTCGGTATTTTGGAAGACACAACATTTCCACAAACTATTCAGTCGTTCAAAGAACACACAGGCCTTAATAATACTGGAGCAATGGAAGTAACATTGGGTAGTCAGCTGTGTCTGAGAGTGGCCTCGACTGGCTTTCACAACATGGCGAACAACTTTCTCTTCCTTACAACCCGGTGCTCAAATAGAGTCTAACCCGTTTTATGATATCGTTACCATAGCAGCACAACTTTGTGAACTTACAGAAAAGCACTTATAATCCGAAATCTGTATTCTCCCTCCTTCATTAAAGTGAATACTGCTCTACGTTCTTGGGCAACTAAATCTCTAAGTTTCCGAGTTCAAATACCGCTCGAGGCATAGAATAACAGTAAATTATTGCTGGCACCCACAAACATATTCGCATTTGTTTTTGGTTTCGGGCTTCGTTGGGACTCACTACCAAATTTTGTTCGGAAATGGGGCCTCCTCTTCGATGAGAGAAGAGGTTGGTCTTTCTGCGTGTTTCGAGGAGTGTTTTTTAGGACGGTACATGTCAGCACGCATTCCGGTAAACATGTAATGCACACCAACAAACCTTCCAAAGTCAGAAGTTACACATCTGCCGGTGCACTGTGTGTTTCGACCTAGAGTGAGGATATTGCCAAACATGCTTTTAGAGGGGTGAATAGCGCTATGTACAGGCCTTGCGATTGACTGATTCCACATCAAAGGAAACTTGCCAGATGTCTTAATGAATCCGAAGATACCAGGGTCTCCAATCCATGATAGTTGAAACATACATGTTGATGAACTGCACTAGTCTCTTCCAAGGAAGTTTTAACTGTTTAATTACGGTTGACGCTTATCAAACTGCACAGAAGGATTAAAACCTATAATATCCAATGCCGAATGGCAGTAGGCATATGAGTGTGGGTGGTGAATTTATTTCATTATTAGGAGTGAAACACAATGTGTACTTCAGTAGTGTGTGAAACTATGCGGTTTTGACCTATCTTAAGGATCGATCCCAGGATTTGCCTTGAGGAGCTGAGAGAAACGCGAAATAAACTCTGGATAGCGGATATCAGATCTGAGTCACAAAGCATGAACCTCCTGAATACGAAGCAGGATTGCCAACCACCAAATTCTAACGTTACTTGGCAGGGAACAGCAAAGGGAACCTGAGTTCCTTGTTACATCTCCCTTACTGCAGCAATTCTAAAATTCAGAAACCGTTTTCATTTAATATTTTGGCGATCTATCATATACATTGATTATGAAAGCGGTACATAGGAATAGTCTGATAAAATTCGATGGCAGAGAGGGGCGTGAACCAGTAAATAATCTGCAAACCTGTGTGACACGCCACTGGGTACGTTATAATGAACCACACCCTGTGGCCTCAATGTCAACTGAATCCGATACGATCAATCGACCTGGTAGACCTTGCCACACACAACAGTGAAAAGTGTTTTTTTTTTAAATATCGAGCAAATTACATTCGAGATCTATT
Organism: Cryptotermes secundus; assembly: GCF_002891405.2. NCBI lineage: Eukaryota > Metazoa > Arthropoda > Insecta > Blattodea > Kalotermitidae > Cryptotermes > Cryptotermes secundus. The sequence continues at coordinate 200,168 of NW_019732005.1, read as the reverse complement.
GGAACTGGATTTATATCTTTCACACTTTTAATATAGCTAGAATTAACCGTGTGGATGGATTCCCTAAGTGAAGTCGAAATCTTATTTCTGTAAATTAATCAGGAATGATTCGGATGCTTGAGGCGTAAGGGCTGTACCCGAGGCATTTGTTAAAGGGAAATTATGCCGAGCTATTTACTGTTCACCCAGTCGGCTCCATTCTTTCACACTCTCTCCAGCGTTCACCACAACAATTAGCAGATTAGCTACCCCACTCGATTGTTACACTACATACGACATTTTAGTAGGTAAATCAGAATATGAGATACAGTTTATAGGGCCTGCATGTATAGGCGAAGAAGATAAAGGTGTCACTATGCTTCGTTAATGCCGGTCACGGTAGCCGAGCGGTCTAAGGCATGTACTGTCTTCGCTCGCTCGGAAGCCGGGATCGTGGGTTCGAATCTCACTCAGGGCATGGATGTTTGTGTGCATTTTTCTGTGTTTGTGTACAGGTAGAGGCCTTGCGACGAGCTGATCACCCGCCCAAGGAGTCCTACCGTATGTCTAAGATCTAGAAAAACCGAAGGGAACGGAGAAGTTCATGGAGGTAGGCCTAGGCCCACTGGGGCTGTAATGCCAAGGGAAAAAAAATGCTTCGTTAATGAAGCACCAATCCATTAAGGCGTACGGGAGAGTGCACTTATAGCGCCACCATTCCTGACCCCGGCAGTAGATGGAGGTAACTGGCTCGCTACTTGCCCTGGAGAAAGAAACCTTGTTACCCACTGAATAGGACGCTTGGTGGGCCCGAGAGTCTGTCAAGAATCAAACCCCGACCGTCCAGCCCATAGCCTGTCACTATATCGACTGAAATTGTGTGGTAAAAGTCAAAATACATTAAAAATAGGAAACGTCTTTTCTTAGAAAAATAAAAACATGAAATGGTTTGAGGAAGACCTCAACCAGACCGAGCAGTATCGTCCTCATGTAAACTTGTAGAACCTGGGAAATGAAAACTGCAAGAAGAAAAAAAAATGCAATTCATGAAACGTCGGTAGTAAGTAAACTCATCCGCCACCATTATCTTGTAAGTTCCCTCTTTCGACTAGAGATCAATTTGAGAAAGGAGTTCAGCAGAGGACATCAAAATATTGTTTTTGTCGCTTGACGTCCTTGCGACATTGCAAACTTGCGCGCACTGAAGTTGAACTATCCCCAAGCTCTTCATGAGCTCATCATTTTATACAGAGTGAACCATTTGCCATGTTCAAAACTTCGGTTCTCGTCCGACCACCGAAGTTAAGCAACATTGGTAATGGTTAGTACATGAATTTTTCACCGCTTGGGAACATCATGTGCTGTTGGCATTTCTTGAATGGGGGACACGGTAGCGTAGCTGGTTAAGGCACTATGCTACTAGCTGGAAGGTCTCGGTTTCGCGTCCGGATCAGGTGGCATTTTTCAATTCACCTATGCTTGCAGCCGCAATATGGCCCTGGGGTAGACTCAGCCTCTATCATAAATGTGTATGAGGGATCTTCCTGGGGGGTAACTGGAGGCCTGCGCGTAAGGCTGACAACCTTCCTGCCATCTGTGAGCCGATTGTCTAGAGAAAATATGGGAGCCTCGACGTCTCACAACCTTATGGGCCTTCACGACATGTTACAGGGATAGCTTTACCTTACCGTTTCCTCGCGAACCTTTCTCAAACAACACGATGTTGCAACTGCTCGCTCGCGGATTTCTTCTTGTCTTCTACCCTGAAGATGGAGACGATACGTTCCTCCGAAACATCGGTTAACACAATTTCTACATGGCGCCACATCCCAGAAGACGGCTTTCTTCAACACGATAACAACTTGCGAACTTTGAATTTTAGTCCGTAAGCATCATAACTGATATTTCTTCATAGCAATGAACCTTGCTAAGCTTAACGGCCGTGGGGATCCGTTGCGCTGACCACGCGACACCCTCTATCCGCAAAAGTTGGCACTAACTTCGCCGACAAGCGGTGGTCGCTCGGTCGGTATAGTTCGCTTGTGGACTAAAGGCCACGGAGGAGGATCAATCAACCTTGGATTGAAACGTCGACTAAATACTAGTTATCTATGAGCTTAAAATTACAAAAAATGGGCATTATCTTTGTACTTAAAATTAAATATGAAACAAAAACGGCCTGACAACTAACGACGAGAATAGATTAATGAACGTGGTGGGCTGTCACCGATCTCTTTCGACCTTGTCAGCGCCCTGTTATGTGACATTTGCAGCACCTTCTCAATAGTGGCAACTTGCCTAATACTAACTGTGTCTACTAACGGTACTTGTGTATATTATTCATGCAGTCACAACAATAAGAAGTATACCGGTAAACGATTCGTAACTTTCTTTTTTAGGCAGTGTCATATCTTAATGAGAAACACATTGACCTGTAAAGGCCAAATGGAGGAAACAAGTGTCTGTAGTACACTTTCAGGGCGCAGTTCAAAATTATTTTAATTCTCTACATAATTATCGCAGGTGCACGCGGTAGAGTAGTTGGTTGAGGCACTATGCTACAAGCCGGAAGGTCGCGGGTTCATGTCCCGATGAGGTCATTGGATTTTTTTTTCAATTGACCTAATCCTTCCGGCCGCACTATGGTCCTGGGGTCGACTCAGCCTCTAACAGAAATGAGTACCAGGAATTAATTAAATAATTTTCCTGGGGAGTAAAGTGCGGCCGGCGCGTAAGGCTGACAACCTTACCGCCATCTTTGAGCCGAGTGTCTAGATAGTGTGCATAGATAATGTACAGAAAATAAGATACGTAAGATAGGCATGATCTGCTCTGCAACGCCTGTATTGACAGAGGACTTGTGTAAGGTAGAAGAGGAAGAATTGACGAAAGGCCATGCTTATTCATTAGAGACAAACCCATAACTTCTCGGCAGATAGAATGTTACATAAGGACTAATATTACCGCAAGGGTTCAGTTAAAAAAAGTCTGGTCGTCGGTCTCTAGGGGCTTGACGCCAAGATGAACTGATTGGCGGTAAACCGCCAGTCGTACAGTATCTTTGACTTTGTACAGTAAATACAAATGGGCTTGACCTAATGTATTTCTTCAACAACAAAAAATCCTATTTAAGATAATTATGTCTGGATGACTGACATTTTGAAACACTGAATGATTGACGCTCCGTATTCATTTCATTAAACATCTGCCATAAATTTACATAGAATTTAGCCGTTTTCAACAGAGTACGTCCTCAATTTAAAAAGAAAAATACGCTACGCTCCATATTGCATCAATTTTAACAGAGTTGGTATGTTGCAGCTGAAGGATTCCGAACTATTTAAAAATACATATTCGTAAATCGAGCGCATTAATCTACCCTATTTTCCGTCAACGCCAATTCTATGGAGCAGAGTCATTCTTGAGAAGCTGATTGTCGCTATTTTAATCAATAAACTACACGCCTTTCATGGGCACCGAAAACTCATTGTCGTATTCAGAAAATCCGGGATTTCGAACCCTATCCTTGACCAGAAGATTTTCATTCAT
>NW_019732005.1:195474-196228 GCF_002891405.2 Cryptotermes secundus | reverse complement strand
AACATTATGTAGACAATCGGTTCACAGATGGCGGTAAGGTTGTCAGCCTTACGCGCCGGCTGCCCTTTACCCCAGGAAGCGTAAGTTTTAAATAATCTCCTCATTTTACTGTAAAATTAATGACATTCGGGAGAGTAAATTAACGGCCTAAGGACTAGAACAACAAATTTGACCTCAGGTAAATAAGTCCTTTCACATTCGCCGCCATGTCCCGATTGGTTCAGCGACCAACTCGGCTTCATAACCACTGAAAACAGGAGATTCCTCCTTGAGGTAAAAGCAGCGATAGCTTGAAGCGGACGACTCACCTCCACCCGGTGTAGAAGTTACATTTGTAGACCCTATGTCCATGCCTCTATATGCATTCTCCCTTCGGCGTACGCAAAGAATGAACTTACTTTAAATATAACTTTTTGAAAATTTGATAAGCACTGAAGAGTTGTATATAAAACGCAGTGTAGTCCGGTGAAAGCCAACGGTGTACTTCATAAATCCCTCCCACCAGTAATACCAACACTGTAGCCTCTCAAATTGTTGGGGTCGTGATCCTGATATAACTTGCATGCCTCAACCGATCGTCAAGAAATTTGGTACGTATATCACGCCTCCTGAGGCCATCTCAGTGGCAAACTTCATACGTCCCTCTGATCAGTAACACCAAAATTGCAGCCTCTTAAACTGTATTGCTTTATTAATTTCATTAGACATATATTTTTCGCTTAGTGGGGGTGGGGGGGGTGGGGGGTGGAGTCCA
>NW_019732005.1:191183-195468 GCF_002891405.2 Cryptotermes secundus | reverse complement strand
CTGATTGGCCTATTGTAGCCTGCCCCGGGTGATTATGATGGAGAATTTGGTGGAATGAAGATTGGCAGGGGAAACCGAAGTACTCCGAGAAAACCCGCCCCAGCGCCACTTTGTCCACCACAAATCCCACTTGACCAGACCCCGGGATCGAACCCGGGTCGCCGTGGTGGGAACTAACCGCTTGAATTACACATACATACTAGTTTTTTCTGCTTGTCGTACCAAATACTCAAATGTAGTGAAAGGAAGTTAAGTGATTAGTTCTTCTCAGAACTTACTGTTTCCTCTATAATTTAAGGGCCTTTGAGGACAGGATGATGAGTAGAATATCTGGAGATAGGGAAAATAGGAAACAACATGAGAGTGGAGAATAATGCACAGTAAGACTTCTGCAACTCTGAGCCGACCCAGGGCCATAGAGCGGCTGGAAGGATTAGGTAAATTGAAAAAAATCCACGTCATCGGGACTCGAACCCGCGACCTTCTGGATTTTAGCATGGTGCCTCAACCAACTATGTTACCGCATGCCCCCAAATTCTTCTCCCCACTAGATATGGCCACACATAAAAGAAGATATGTAGTATTTACTAAGATAGAGATTGGAAATGCATACAAAATTTTAAACAGGAAACCTGAAGGGCCGAAGCCACTTAATATGACAAGCTTAGATGGTAGGATAATATGAAAATGGGACTTAAAGACAGACTTTGGCAAGGTGGACTGGATTAAGCAGGCTAGGAGTAAGTCTATTGCTGGTCTCTTGAAAATGAACCTCTGGATATTGTTAACAGGCTGTGAGTTTTCGAACGACTAGGCGAGTATGAGGTTCTCAAGATGGGTGCTTGCAATTATGTAGTTGCGCAGTAGTTATGTGCCTTCTGTGGTACCTAATCGATGATTAACATCGCTCACGACAGCTGAAGTTAACACTAGATGTTTTTCTTTCGCAACACAGAACAAGTACAGTAAAATGCACAATTGTGAGGTTGCATACAGCTTAAGGGGAGCATATTACACGCGCAACTAATTGCCTCAATTTTCCTGTTCGGATGTAATTGCTGAAGCATACAATGAGAACTACTGAGAAGATTTGTACGCTAAACGCGCCTAACATTGTGATGATTTGGACTGAATTTACGAAACGTGCCCAAACATGTGTGTGTGTGTGTGTGTGTGTGTGCGCGTATTTTGCAATATGAACCAAATTCCTTTCACCCGAGATGGAAACTAAATTGTTCAGTATCTTGGATGAGAAATATAAGTGCCAAAGAGTTATTTGTCAATTTATGCGGTAGCTGCTTTCCTAGGGAAAAGAATAAATCGTGTAAATGAATAACGCGTAGAACAGACGTTATTTTTTCATAAGAGAATAAGGAAAATAGCGGGTTCCGTGCATGGGCCACACCAGTCAAGATGGTCATAGATATTTATCTGTGTAAAATGTTTCGCTGGCCGGTCACGGTAGCCGAGCGGTCTAAGGCATGCACTGTCTTCCCTCGCTCGGAAACCGGGATCGTGGGTTCGAATCCAACTCAGGGCATGGATGTTTGTGTGCGTTTTTCTGTGTTTATCTACAGGTAGAGGCCTTGCGACGACCTGATCACTCGCCCAAGGAGTCCTACCGAATGTGTAAGATCTAGTAAACCGAAGTCAAACGGAGAGTTTCATGGGGGTAGGTCTAGGCCCAAATTGGGGCTATAGGGTCACAGAAAAAAAAATATGTTTCGCTTACTTTGTTATTCTATTTTAAGGATTATTATATTTCAAAATACATGCCATCGCTGATCGTATTTTGATAGATAGGAGACGTCGTTCAAGTATACATGGAAACGACTGTAGCAATCGAAACCTGATTCAGGAGGAAATTAGGAGGAGACTGAACTCGGGTAATGCTTGCTACCATTCAGTCCAGAATCTTTTCTCTTCTCGTCTGCTGTCTAAAAACATAAAAATTAGAACATATAATACTATAATTTTTCCTACGGTTATGTATGGGTCTAAAACTTGGTCCCTGACATTGAGGAACATAGAGTGAGAGTGTCTGAGAACAGGGTGCTGAGGAGAATATTTGGACCAAAGAGAGATGAAGTGACAGGAGGTTGGAGAAAACTGCATAATGAGGAGCTTCATAACTTGTACACTTCACCAAGTATAATTAGAATGATCAAGTCAGGGAGGATGACATGGAGAGGGCATGTAGTACGAATGGGGGAGAAGAAGAATACATATAAGGTATCTGTGGGAAAGCCAGAAGGAAAGAAATTACTAGGGTGATCAAGACGTGAGTGATTGGATAATATTGAAATGTATCTTAGAGATGCAGGATGGATGGTATGGACTGGATTGATCTGGCTTAGGATAGGGACCGGTGGAGGGCTCTCGTGAACATGGTAATGAGCCCTTGGGTTCCATAAAATGCTGGGAAGTTCGTGAGTAGCTGCAGAATTGGCGGCTTCTCAAGAAGGGCTCAGCTCCATGAGTGATGATGATGATGATCCCATCGCTGAGCGCGGCTATATATGTGCTGCCCTCTTGTCTATTACGGACATCGTAATCGTGTTAAAGCGAGAAATATAACGATGTAAATTTAGAAATGGTATATATTTTTCAACAGCGTTAGAGAAAATGGTGTAAATCAAAAGTGCATAAATCACGAAACATCTGCTTTGGTTTTTTTTATATTATTTAGAAGAACTTAACACATCAGGAGCTTAATTGGACACATTCAGATCTAACCTATAACGCACTCTAATATTTGAAGAAAGTCGTCTTCTGGGATCTGGCGCCGTGTATTCTTGGTTTTAACCGACGTTTCGGAGGACTTCCCTGAATATGGAGGCGATATGTTCCTCCGAAACGTCGGTTAAAACCAAGAATACACGGCGCCAGATCCCAGAAGACGACTTTCTTCATAGTCATCGCCGTGAAAACCTCAAAACTTACACTATAATATTTGTTTACAGCCTGCACGCTTTTTGCGTTTTTAAATTTGTTCCCTTACAAAAACTCGTTCCTCCTGCCTCCATTCATCTCAAGAAACAAACGACAGTAATGTTCAGAAGGTCACCGCAGAAACAGAACGAAATAATGTCAGATCCTTTGGGCCCTACCATTTCCCCTCGGCTCCGGACCGCCTACCATCCTCCCATGTCTATTCTTTGGCGTTCATATATTCTTAAGAACCGTGAATCATATAAAAGTTCGAGAGGTGAAGGCACAGGCTGTGGAGGTAGAAATACTAATAGCAAAAGAGTGATCTTGTGGTTCCACATAACAAAGAAGGATCACTGAGTAATTCACAACACGAAATTCCTCGCTTTGGTTCGTCGCAGTTTCGAAAGACGTAGGTGAACCCCGCGTTACACAACGTGGGAACAAGAAATCAGCATGAGCCTGCAGGGCCGCGCTGTTCGACTCTTATGGAAGACTGTATCTTCTTGCGTGTGGGTACATTTCAATGTCACAAGAAACCAACAGAGATGATTTCCATGGGCAGCGTGTTATGTTATTTTAGGAGAAATAATAGACATGACGCATGGAAATCTGTGCTAAAGTCCTTATATAAAAATTTTCCCCTTTCAACATTTATTACTTATGAACAGGTTTAATGTGAATGAAATCAGTGACCTTTTCTCAAAAGTATGAAAACCCTCTTGACAGCCTCTGTGGTCTAGTGGTAAGAGTTCCTGGCTACAGATTCGATCCCCGGCACTACCAGACTTTCTGAGAAGTAGTGGGTCTGGAACGGGATCAATTCAGCCTCGTGAGGATAATTGAGGAGCTATTTCAAGGAAATGGCGGCTCCGGTCTAGAAAACCGAGATTAACGGAAGTGGGGATCCGTTGCGCTGACCGTGCGACACTCTCTATCTGCTAAAGCTGGCAATAACTTCGCCAACAAGAGACGGTCGCTCGGTCGGTATAGTTTGCTTGCGGACTAAGACCACAGAGTTCGTTTCTTTTTGTTATGAAAGACTCTATCGGTTGCTAACCACTACAGAAATAATAGACGTGCTTTGTTAAGAGCGCGATTGAAAGACGGTACAATTATTATGAGAGATTTTATATCTTATTTTATAGATATCGTAGTAACTTCCATAGAAAGCGGCCTCCGTAGTCTAGAGGTAATGTTTTCACCTCATGACTCGTAATACGCGGGTTCAAATACCCGAAATTTTAAGGGCGGAAAAATTCAGGGAACAAGTCCTCCGGGAGGGACTTTAAGCCGTGGGTCCCGTGTCGTAGCTTTACGGCACGTAAAAGAACCTCATATCTCCAAAGGAGGT
>NW_019732005.1:189413-191127 GCF_002891405.2 Cryptotermes secundus | reverse complement strand
TAGATGGGGGAAGCATTATAGATACCTCTCAGCTAGTAGAGCCGGTTTCGCTGGCTGGGCGGGACTGATGGTAAGCACCATTACCGGTAGGATATAGAGACTGGTAGAAATCATAGAGGGAAGCACAATGGACCAATACAGGTCTCAGTGCATGGGGAAACCCACCCTCTCCAATAACTAACTAACTAACTTCCATAGAAACTCAGTCGGCAAAATTACCTTAAATTAACGCTGCATTGTAGCAAGGAATATCTTACTTACTTTACTTACTTAATCCGTTCCTCTTATACCTTACGGTGTCGAGTTTGTTTTTCTTTTCATTGTGATCATTTTACAGACGGTAGAACTCCTTGGAGCCGGTCACGGTAGCCGAGCGGTCTAAGGCATGTACTGTCTTCGCTCGCTTGGAAAACGAGATCGTGGGTTTGAATCCCACTCAGGGGTGATCAGCTCGTCGCAAGGCCTCTACCTAAACACAGGACAACACAAACACAGAATAAACACATACACATACCAAACATCCATGCCTTGTGTGGGATTCGAACCCACGATCCCGGCTTCCAAGCGAGTGAAGACACTTCATGCCTCAGACCGCTCGGTTAGTGTGGCAGGCCGAAATGATGTCAAGAGCTTAAAATATTGGTACATATGGGTAAAAAAGTGAATTTGTCCCTGTACTAAATTATTCCCCAGAGAATAGGCCCCTGTCAAGTGTTTGATACAAGAGAACCCTGTGAAGCAGAGACAAATTTCTTGCAACTTCCGGGAATTAAACCGCACCCGTCAAGTCTGCATCTCGTCGTTATACCGACTGAGCTATCCCGGAATCTACATCCTCGTATTCTACGTAGGAGTGCATTAAGGTCCCTTGATTTGAAACTAGTATTACCGCCCCAGCGATACATTCAAGTACAGCAATGACAGAGGGACCGATGGAACACGCCCTGATATATTCCAATTTAAATTAATTTGGGCTGTTTTAAACGCACAGATGTTCTATGCATTGCGTGTCTCTCGCTGTCCACTCATACTGGGGCCAAGTTCAGGGATTACTTTATCGGCACGGTTTTGTAAGGGTTTTTTCATTCCAACACGATTCTACAAGATTGTAATCATGCTTTACAAGGGCAAGCCATGCGATTCGTCAACAATAACAGAAAGGAAGGAAAAAAGAAATAAAAACGACATATCTCAAAAGCACGACTGACATCAAGGTCTGTGTTATAAAGTTGAAACTTGAACAGTATCACCACTCCACTGAGACAGGGTCCGGGAACCGGTTGCCATACAGAGCACTACAGCACTTTAACGAAAGGCAAACAAATTATTACGAAACTAGTGAAAGAATAACAAATCATGGAGTTATGTTTACTTCAGTTGGTGTTTTCTACTCTTAAATATACGATAAATGACAGATGGAATAATATATCGAAGAAGGCAGGGTACCTAACTTTGAAATAATAATAATAAAATCTAATTAACACTATAGAGAAGTGAAACGATGGGATGGGTAGGGGATGTAGCACGAATGGGGGAGAAGAGGAATGCATGTATGATCCTGGAGGGAAAGCCAGAAGGAAAGAAACCACTGGGAAGACCAAGTCGTAGGTGGGTGGACAATATTAAAACGGATCTTAGAGATATGGGATAGGATGGTAAGGATTGGATTGATTTGGCTCATGATAGGGACAAGTGGAAGGCTGTTTTGGACACA
>NW_019732005.1:162375-189322 GCF_002891405.2 Cryptotermes secundus | reverse complement strand
TATTCTCCTCAGCACCCTGTTCTCAATCACCCTCAGTCTATGTTCCTCCATTAATGTCAGAGACCAAGTTTCACACCCATACAATACGACGGAACAAATTATAGTTTTTTATATTCTGATTTTTACGTTTTTAGACAACAGACGAGACGACAAAAGGTTCTGGACCAAATGGTAGCCAAGTATTACCCGAATTCAATCTCCTTTTAATTTCCTACTGAATCGAATTTTGATTTGTTACTGTTATTCACAAATATTTTGACTGTGCCCCATTTTCGAACCATCTGCTAGCTATCTTTATATTACGATTTTTGCTGCATTCCTGTAATAAGACAGCAAAGAATACTTAGTTTTCTCTGCATTTACTTATGGACCAACATCCTTACTGGCGTCAATTAAAGTTTCTGTGTTTTCCTTTGTGGCATCTACATTATCTACCAGTAGATTCACATTATCAGCATAGCCCAGCAGCTGATATTTACCATTTAATTTCAGTTCCACTAAGTTTTCGTGGACCTCACAAATGGCATATTCTAAATCAAAGTTGAAAAGCAGTGGCGGTAAAGCATCACCTTGTTTTATACCATTCTGCAAAGGAAAATTATCACAATAAATATAGTGAGGTTACCTTCACTATAACTCATCTCCAAGTTCACCGATCATATGACCCTCGAGAGAGCGACTATAAAAATGAAATAAAAATGCATACGGTATAATAATACGATATGAATTTATACAGTGCGTACAATCAAGTGCGCGCCGCGGCTGCAATTTGCCGTGAGTCATACCACCGCAGAACGGATGCAGTCGCGGGGAGTGTTGCAACTCCTCCCCGCGAGTGCATCCGTTCTGCGGTGGTATGACTCACGGCAAATTGCAGCCGCGGCGCGCACTTGATTGTACGCACTGTATAAATTCATATCGTATTATTATACCGTATGCATTTTTATTTCATTTTTATAGTCGCTCTCTCGAGGGTCATATGATCGGTGAACTTGGAGATGAGTTATAGTGAAGGTAACCTCACTATATTTATTGTGATAATTTTCCTTTGCAGAATGGTATAAAACAAGGTGATGCTTTACCGCCACTGCTTTTCAACTTTGATTTAGAATATGCCATTTGTGAGGTCCACGAAAACTTGGTGGAACTGAAATTAAATGGTAAATATCAGCTGCTGGGCTATGCTGATAATGTGAATCTACTGGTAGATAATGTAGATACCATAAAGGAAAATATAGAAACTTTAATTGACGCCAGTAAGGATGTTGGTCCATAAGTAAATGCAGAGAAAACTAAGTATTCTTTGCTGTCTTATTACAGGAATGCAGCAAAAATCGTAATATAAAGATAGCTAGCAGATGGTTCGAAAATGGGGCACAGTCAAAATATTTGTGAATAACAGTAACAAATCAAAATTCGATTCAGTAGGAAATTAAAAGGAGATTGAATTCGGGTAATACTTGGCTACCATTTGGTCCAGAACCTTTTGTCGTCTCGTCTGTTGTCTAAAAACGTAAAAATCAGAATATAAAAAACTATAATTTGTTCCGTCGTATTGTATGGGTGTGAAACTTGGTCTCTGACATTAATGGAGGAACATAGACTGAGGGTGATTGAGAACAGGGTGCTGAGGAGAATATTTGGACCTAAGAGGGACTGAAGTGACAGACGACTGGAGAAAACTGCGTAATGAGGAGCTTCATAACTTGTACATTTCGCCAGGTATAATTAGAATGATGAAATCAAGGAGGATGTGATTGCAGGGCAAGTAGCACGAATGTGGGAGAAGCGGAATGCATATAAGGTACTGGTGGGATAGCCAGAATGAAAAAGACAACTAAGAAGACCACGCCGCGAGTGGATGGATGATATTAAAATGGATCTTAGAGAGATAGGATGGGGTAGTATAGACTGGATTGATCTGGCTCAGGATAGAGACTAGTGGAGGGCTCTTTTGAACATGGTATCGCACTTTCAGGTTCCATAAAATGGTAGGAAATTCTTGAGTAGCTGCACAACTGGCGGCTTCTCAAGAAAGTCTCAGTAAGTTAATTAGTTACTTAGTTAGTTAGTTTAGGAGCTTTCAGAAAGTACTGATTCATTCTGTCACGTCTGTTCATCCACAAGTAACAGCTCGCAAATAAAAGATTATTTTCGATGAAAATTGCACTACGTGATCTTGAAAAATCTTATTTGTTTTCAGGACTACCCAACCTCCTGCCTGGCGAATAGCAGAAGCTGTTTCCACGGGATAAAGGGATGGGAAAGTTGAGCTGTCCATTCACCTCTGATTAGTGTGCGTATGTCTTTATTGCGTTACTCTTGACACAGAGGCAGCTCCAGCTATATTTCCCTAAACCTACAGTGTTTACGAACAAAATGTTGAGGAAAATATTGCAATCCAAAGGCGAGGCAAGTGGACAATGCGGAGTTTCGCGTCGTACACGGGTCACCTTGGGTGTGAAGGATACTGATCTAAAGAGAGTAAGTAAGATTGGGCTTGAGGTTAAAGTAAAAGAGTAGACTCTAAAGGGTTCTGACGGTGGTGTATAATACTCAGAATTACTGGGGTTTTGGGACTTTGTCAATCGTCCGGTATTATAGAAACTAGGAAACAGAACGTTTCGGAAACTTGATATCTTTCCGTCCTCAGGTAAGAGGAGGAGATATCTTCTCTGTAGGGACCCTGCGCCCAATGATTGAAGTTAGCTCTTTCTAAGAGACCCAACAGCCTGTCTCCCCCCTCACCTGAGGACGGAAACAGATCCAGTTTCCGGAACGATGTGTCTTTTAGTTTCTAGAATACCGGATGGTGAACAAATCCTGAAACCCCAGTAGTTCTGAAGATAAATCAGACAAGGAATGAATACTGAATTTTGGTAGAGAAACGTCTTGCAAGACATTCAGTGGGAACACCGAAGAATTTCGAAAATAATATTAAAATTGATCTAACACAGAAAAGCTGTAAGATCGAAAGACTTGAAGTCGCGGTCGAATGGTTTGCTTCCTATTTAGGAGGTATGGGTTCGGATCTCGGTCTTATTCTTACAAGTTCTTCGTGGTTTTCCTGGTTTCCCTAGATAATACCAGGATATTATCTCAACTTAGGCTACGACCATTACTACATGTTTTCCAACTCACTGGTCTGTATTCATCCCACCATTCCATCTTACATAGTCTATACTACTAACAAACAAAACAAAACAAACTCCGTCTCCTATAGTCCGCAAGCTAACTATACCGACGGAGCGACCGCCGCTTTTCGCCGAAGTTAGTTCTTGGCTACAAATCCTGAGGTCCGGGTTCGATTCTGGGCGCTACCAGATTTTCTGAGATGTAGTGGGTCTGGAGGAGCCTCGTGAGGATAATTGAGGAGCTATTTCAAGCAAATAGAGGCTTCGGTCTAGAAAACTGAGATTAACGGCCGTGGGGATCTGTTGCGCTGACCACGCGACACCCTCTATCCGCTAAAGTTGGCACTCTGGCTTCTAACAGTGTCATTACGAGTAAATAAACCATAAATACATGAGATTGGAAATGGACTGAAATGGCTTGGGGTCGTAACAGGTTTTGTGTTAATGGTACTGAACCTTCTGGTTTCCGAGCACCGTGTCATTTTATTCCAGCTCCTGTGTGAGGATTGTTGGCAGCCAGGGCACGCGTTTCCTCCCCGCCACTCCACAACAGCGGGTGGGGCCCCCTCGTAGGGCTGCAGAGGAGAGAGGTAACACTTCGTATATAAAACGAGTCACTCCGCAGAACTGCGCTCATTGAGGACATCAGTAGGTTGCAGTGCGATAGAAAACAACAGAAGAAGAGCGGCTGGAAGCCTCCGCCCCTCCGTCGCCGCCGCCAACAATTTCATATTCCGCGGCCGGACAGAGCGACATCCGTGACCGTCAGCCCACAAGTGAGTACCAGGGTTCAGTGTCAATAATTGATGTTACATACTGTTCGTGGAGTTTGGGGAAGAAAACGCACTTAATCAGATGATTTCTGGGCCGTATTTAAGGGTAAACGAATGGGGCGGGTGGTCGCCCCGGGGCTTCAGCAAAACAGAAATGTAATCCACACATTTCCTTATCTAAAATTATGAAAAGTTTGTATCTTTAGTTATTATAATAAATAATAATAATAACAAAATAAAGTTTCATATTCTAAATTTGTTGTTGGTGATAGCGGCCTCCATATTTTGATTCTCCGGGTCCCCAAAAACTCAAAATCCGGCCCTGGATGATATTAACCGCTGTGGAAATCTTAACGGACACAAAAAAATATATGTTAAAGAGAATCTCTTGCACCGAATATGTAAATCAAACAGATGGATGGTATAATTAAAAATTCGATTGTTTTCTTCCAAATTTAAAATTTGAAATACTATCTTATATTCTGAATAAATCAAGAATGGTAATATACAGTGTTGAAGAGATCGTACTTGTACTTTCAGTTTTAGAGACGTTGTTACGTTTAATTAATTTCACAAATTACAATAAATTTAAATAAAGTAAAGTCCCCTGCATTCACACACATTTACGAGTTCGGTATGATTACATAAGTATTATGAACTTGACTTTAATTTGAAGAGATGTCAGTATGTTTGAAGCAAGGCTTAAGCAGAGTCCTTGCAACGTTCCCTGTATAAGGACTAGTTTTAAGCCCTTAACACCGTTAAAATAGAAATGTGTTTATATTTCTGGGATAATTAAAAATGACAATATTTCTTACGAGGGACTGAAGACTTAAATTAAGTGAGTTCATGATTAAAAAATGGAGAATAAAGACTTTGAAATAAACCCCGAACAAACAAAACAAAACAAACTCCGTGGTTTTAGTCAGCAAGCGAACTATACCGACCGAGCGACCGCCGCTGGTCGGGGAAGTTGGTACCAACTTTAGCGGATAGAGGGTGTCACGTGGTCAGCACAACGAATCCCCACGGCCGAAAATTTAGGATTTCTAGACCGGAGTCGGAGACCTTGAAAAAGCTCCTCAATTATCATCACGAGGCTGAGTGGACCCCGTTCCAGACACACTACTTCTCAGAAAAAATCTAGTCGCGCCGGGAATCGAACCCGGACCTCTAACCACTAGACCACAGAGGCGGTCGAATTAAACCCGAAGAAGAAGTAGAATATAAGAAATGAAAGAATGAAATGTCAGTGTTTTCGAACTGATATTTAATACAAACGAAACGGAAAGCATAACACACAAAGCAGTAGAGACAAAACATATTCTGAAATATACGCAACACATAATATTTTCGGTGCTTTAGGTCTATGATTGCCTCGTGGAAAATACAAAAATCCTCTTTGATTAATTGTCTCAAACACGTAAGACTTGAAGAAAACGTGTGCTGAACATAAATTATATTTAATTTCTTTATATAACTGCTGTTCTAATAACTATTTTGCTACGTGTTGGACGGCTGGGGTTCGATCCCCTGCAGCTGAAAGGATTTTTCTCTATACCACCGCGCCCTGGCCGGCCCTCAGACCCATCCAGCCTCCTAGTCAATGGGTACCACGGGCTCTTCTCGCGGGTATAAAGCTGCATAGGCGTGAAGTTGACAACACTTCTCCATTTAGTGCCGAGGTCAAGACAGGTGAAGCTATAATGCACTCTCCCATAAGTCTTCATGACGCGGTTCTTAATTAATTAATTAATTAAGCATAGGGACAAGCTTACGCTACCTCATAAGAGAGTTAGGTTGGAGGTCTTCATGGAAAGAGACTATTTTTGTTGTCCTGATTTAGTCGCAATTACAATGTGATGACAAATTTAATAAGTTTTATAAAGATCGACGCAATGCGCGTGGTAAGCTAATTTCAAAGATTACTAAGATTCTAAATTCCGATTCGAAGGTCATACAGTTTGTGATTAGAAATTATAGTTCCTAACTAAAACATCCATATGACTTTGCAAAAATTACCTTGTATTATATTTCGCGCAAAGTAAGAACGTCAACTGCAAATAAAAAGAATAAAAATAGCCCCCAACGAAGATTCTAACTACAAACGAATGCGCCAAGTTTGTTACCGTGTGTGTACATTTCCTACGTCTGATAGGGGACGCAGATTTTCAGAACTGAACTGTACCAAACGTGCAGAATTTGACCTTCTCACAGCGTTGGTTATAAAGAGAACTAGCATGAAATCAGGTGGAAAGCAGAGATCTATTTGAAACCTGATCTCATGCTGGTTTTTTTGCTGGACATATTCTTCTAACATGAAGATGGAGGCTATATATTCCTCCGAAACGTCGGTTGACTTTCAACGAACTATACGGCTTTATATCCCAGAAGATAATCCTCTTTGTAGCAAGCATTCCCAAAATGTAATCCGCTTCGTAGCTCATAATGAATTGTCTTCCTGCCAAATTGAGATGTATTTGATATTCATAATTGCAGCTTCTAAGGTTTATCATCATTTGTTACTTAAACACACAGAGAGTGTTTGAGAACAGGGTGTTGAGGAGAATATTTGGACCGAAGAGAGATGAAGTGACAGGAGGTTGGAAAAAACTACATAATGAGGAGCTTCATAACTTGTACTCTTCTCCAAGTATAATTAGAATGATCAAGTCAAGGAGGATGAGATGGACAGGACATGTAGCATGAAAGGGGGAGAAGAAGAATGCATATAGGATATTGGTGGGAAGCCAGAAGGAAAGAGACCACTGGTAAGACCAAGACGTAGGTGGGTGCACAATATTAAAATGGAACGTAGAGAGATAGAATGGGATGGTATTGATTGGATTGATCTGGTTCAGGATAGGGACCAGTGGAGGGCTCTTGTGAACACGGTAATGAACCTACGAGTTCCATAAAATGATGGTGAGTTCTTGAGTAGCTGCACAGTTGGCCGCTTCTCAAGAAGGGCTCAGCTCCATGAGTGAGTGTCAATTAAACGCACGGCATTATAAGGAAATAGTTACGGAAGTATCAGAGACCTTTTTTATATTTATCTACAAATATATGAATATCCGTTTCTATATACATTTAATACGTACAATGTTCCCTTAGAATGTATATGAATACAATCGGGCGTCAATATTTCTTTGCTAAGTGCGTGATATTTCATTCTGTTTACGCTTACTGCCTTTATTAAAAAAGCTCCAGGCTAATGTAAGTTTCATTTCCAGATTTTGGTTAAAAATAAATAAATTCAGAAGAGTGATCCGCCTCTTATAATGTCCCCTTAGGAAAATATAGTGTGTAGGTGTTGGTAACTCTGTACCCAAGTATAACCGTGGGAGATTATAGGCAGCATATAAGTAAAGGTCTCCGCCAATTATATCTAAGTAAAGAAGCTATAAATTTCAGGCTTCGGCTGCTTTACCCCCGAGGGAGGAGTCCCCTGTACCTACTGGAATGGAAACTGGGAGTCCCCTAAAACTTAACCGGATGTAATGACAAAGGGAGAATTTCCAGGAACTTGGGAATTAAACTCGTTCACCCACATGAAATTCAGACTCATCTCTTTTAGAAGTAAAAAGAATGGCCAAAATATCTTGCTATCCCTAGTAAAAAAAATATGAGATTTTTTCACAGCAGCTTAACGAAATCACTTATGGACTCAAACAGGCAGGAAGACTTTGTTTTAAGCTTGTCACCCTTCAGATTCTTGGGATATTGCCCCATATAATATGGCGGAGAATTATTCTGTATTATGAGAATGAAGGATTACAAATGGACTCACTGGACAACTAACATATCGCAATATGTTGACGAGTATTTTGCGAATAATTACATTTTCACTATTATTTACAAAAAAAAAACAAACAAAAAACAAAAACTCCGTGGTTCTAGTCAGCAAGCGAACTATACCGACCGAGCGACTGCCTCTTGTCGGCGAAGTTAATGCCAACTTTAGCGGATAGAGGGTGTCGCGTGGTCAGAGCAACGAATCCCGACGGCCGTTAATTTCGGTTTTCTAGACCGGAGCCGCTATTTCCTTGAAATAGCTCCTCAGTTATCCTCATGAGGCTGAGTGAACCCCGTTCCAGTCCCACCACTTTTCAAAAAATCTGGTATCAACGGGAATCGAACCCGGGACCTCTGGATATGTAGCCAGGAACTCTGACCACTAAACCACAGACGCGGTCCACTATTATTTACAGAGTTTCAATTATACTATAAAAGAAAATCTATAACTTATTTTTACTAGTGATAAGAAACTTTGTGGCCATTCTGCAGGATACGTTGAATTTTATCTCCAGACCCCATATACTCGTTAACCACGTATAGTTACAAATAGGGTCAAATCCATCTACTAATTTGAATTGTTTCATTTTGGTCCGTTACACTATCAATCACCAATTATCAATAGAACCTCCGTCGAGTGTAACAATATATATTCTTGTCACCATTTTTTCACATTTGCCTTACATGTTTCGGCTCACCAAGAGCCATCATCAGAGGCACCCACAACAAAAACATGGAAAAACTTGCACTGCTCAACAATCACAATATACAGTTTTTTGTGGAAGATGTTACACGTATCGGAGCGTAAAACACAACAACATCCAGTATCCCGAGTGCAGGTATCCCACTTGCATTTAAAAAATCACCCACAAAGCAAGTCGTTAATGTTAAAGTTAAAGTTAAAACCGTCCAAGTAAAATATTCAGGTTCCTATCCACTAAGAGGAACCTGAATATTTTACTTGGACGGTTTTAACTTTAACTTTAACATTAACGACTTGCTTTGTGGGTGATTTTTTAAATGCAAGTGGGATACCTGCACTCGGGATACTGGATGTTGTTGTGTTTTACGCTCCGATACGTGTAACATCTTCCACAAAAAACTGTATATTGTGATTGTTGAGCAGTGCAAGTGTTTCCATGTTTTTGTTGTGGGTGCCTCTGATGATGGCTCTTGGTGAGCCGAAACATGTAAGGCAAATGTGAAAAAATGGTGACAAGAATATATATTGTTACACTCGACGGAGGTTCTATTGATAATTGTTCTTCTACTAATGCTACGCACCTATGACCGGTCAGAGGTGTGAGCACAGAAAATGCTGCACAATAGTTTGAAAGTGAGTAAAAGATTTAATATTATACATCACTGCAGGTAACTGAACGATACATTTACACACAATACATGCACAAATATTTTAAGCTATTAAATACTGCGTTGCCGGTCACGGTAGCCGAGCGGTCTAAGGCGTGCACTGTCTTCGCTCGCTCGGAAGCCGGGATCGTGGGTGCGAATCCCACTCAAGGCATGGATGTATGTGTGCGTTTTTCTGTGTTTGTGTATAGGTAGAGACCTTGCGACGAGCTGATCACCCGCCCAAGGAGTCCTACCGAATGTGTAAGATCTAGAAAAACCGAAGTGAACGGAGAAGTTCATGGAGGTAGGCCTAGGCCCGCTGGGGCTGTAGTGCCAAGGAAAAGAAAATACTGCGTCTCCAAAACTGTTAATCTCACCTTGATACAGAATGTAAGTGCACTTGCACTGATCAGCTCCTGTCTCACACTGGCATTGAAATCACTGAATTAAATTATATTTACTCATATGTGCTTTACTCTGAATGTCACTAATTTGTATTTCGTCTGCGGTTTTTATTGGGCATTTCCTTAATCTTGTTTTCATTCATGTTATGGTAATAAAGCTCTCTAATTAATACCTATCAAAATTGTTAATTAAAAAATGTAAGATATTAAGCGGCTGAGAAAATCAACATTTCTCAATTACAGGCTATAACTAATAAAAGCGGAAGGGTAAACAATGAGTCGTTCTTACATCATAATCGATTAAAACAACAGTATGGGGTAGGGACTTTCTTAAGAAGCTGATAGTCGTACAGACAGCCAACAAATATACAACTCGAAGGCCCATTACCGTGTCCACGATAATATATAATTGTATCAGCTCCTGAAATAATCAAATCCAGTCTACGTTCTTACACTCATTAAGATCCATTTTAATATTATCTGCATCTAGGTCTACCAAGCAGTCTCATCCTTTGAATAGGATTTTAGCTCCTCACAGCGGTGCTTATGAAGATATTATGGGATATAATTCCGTGTCGTCCTGACTTACTCTCCTACCCTGAAGATAGAGGCGATATGTACTTCCGAAACGGCGGTTAACTTCCAACGGACTACTCGGCGTTATATACCACAAGAAACAACACTTCTACCCTTGAGGTTTTCAGACTATAATTATGTAAGCATTTCTCACCTCCCACACGTGTTACTCATACAGTTTACCTCACGATATGTTAACGAGGGAGGATTTTCACTGGCGCTTCTAAACCATTATAATGCACACACGCAGTCGGCCCCGCGGCGCCTGGTGAGCTCATCCAGTTTATTTTGAACTCACAGAAGGTCGCAAGTTAAAATCTTCCGAGCGGAAACGTTACTGTACCGTAGCTGACGGAGCGGATATTACGTAATTTATATTTATATGAAAGAGTAAGAAGGTCAAAATGCTAATCACTGTTTAAAGTATGAGATAAGAGATTTTGGTTCTATTTTTACTTCTTTTCTAATATCTTTTTTTGTCAGAGAAGAAGATTTAAGTATACAGGAAATGACATAATTACACTTCGAGCCAACGCAAATTTCTTACAAAGTTAAGTGTCATTTGGTACTTGGTGGTGATGCAATCCAAACAAAGTAAGCACAAGGCGGTTGTGGACACACTTTCTTGTTTGAAGATACTTCAGACGTGCTAAGTGATGAGTCTGATTATCACTTACAGCCAAACAAGTGGAACCCGTAAAACTCAGTCCAAACAGGAATGGCCACAAATCCCACATTTCGAGAAGTCTACCCAGTACAACTAATGCGAAAGGTTACTGCAATACAAATGTATTTGAGGCGTCGGCTTCCTATCCGTCCTCCTGAAGACATCTGCATAAATCTTATAGCGAAACTAGGTTATTTTGTAAACAAATAAAATTTGTTTCAGGTTGTACATCAGTGACACATGCAAAAGCTTGTACAGGAATTATGTCAACCGTCACACAACAAATATGCTCGCTTTAAGGTTTTATAATTTTTCCTTTTTATTGCTGCTACATGTTTCGGGCGTGCAAGACCATTATCAGGCAGTTATGTATAGGAATACGCTGAGTTATTGGACTACCGATACGGATTCATATGAGTGCTACGTGTCATATTATTACTAAAAGATAAAATTTGCCTCAAGTTAGTGTTTATAATTAAAGTAGAAGATATGAAATAAGATAAAATATAAAAGTATACCATAAACCAAATTTTTCTGAAATATTAAAAATGTTAAAAAATATTTTAGCATGTTTAAAAAATATATTTAAACAATTTAGTATGGGAGGTTAAGAAATATATATGCCAACGTAACACTAAGGTTCCAATGCTAGAGTGCAGAATTGGGCATGTTATGTCATTTGCAGGTCTTTGTAGGAGCTTTCTACGTAGGAAGCCAGGTCGTGGAGCCCCGACACACGTCATGTATGATGTACGCGTTATTAATATGTGGTATATTAGGTGTACATATTTCACAGTATGTATCGTTATATGATCATAAAATATGGCATATGCGTTTTCTCTGGGCTTATATATGTTAGGTGTGTTCTACACTGTACATTGGTTCGATGTAGACTCGTTGTAGCTGCCGTAGATTCAGACAAATTGGCAGTCATATTCAGGAATTTCTGTAGCCTTTGTAACAATACCTTACAGGTAAAACTTTTATTAAGTGTAATAGATTAATTATTGAATATAGTATGCCTTTATGTGTTCAAGTCCAGCATGTTTAAAACAGTTTGACCCTATTATATTTCTGAATATTGTAACCCGACATATCTTTTGGTATGAGCTTCTTAACCAACTCCGGGGAAACAGACATTCTAGAGAAGATGACAGCCAATCAGCTGGTCAAGAAATTTCCAGTATAGTAATTCCGCGTTCACAATAGTCCACCGCTAGATCTTATCCTGAACCAATTAAATTCAGCCCATAGCCTCATATCATGTTTCCTTAAGATCAATTTTAATTCAATCCCCGCACCTAGATCTAGCTCTGCTATATGTATTACACCTCTATGTGTGCCTCTGTGGTCTAGTGGTCAGAGTTATTGCCTACAGATCCAGAGATCCCGGGTTCGATTCCCGGCGCTACCAGATTTTTGTTTTGCGAAGTAGTGTGTCTGGAATGGGGTCCACTCAGCATCGTGAGGATAATTGAGGAGCTATTTCAAGGAAATAATGACTCCGGTCTAGAAAACCGAGATTAACGGCCGTGGGGATTCGTTGCGCTGACCACGCGACATCCTCTAACCGCAAAAGTTGGCACTAACCTCGCCGAAAAGCGGCGGTCGCTCGGTCAATATACTTCACTTGCGGACTACAGGTCACGGAGGTTTATGCATTACACCAGACCTGGGATTATACACACATTGAATGGTAGTCCTGGTATTGCTGATCACAGTAGCCGTGGTCTATGGCATGAAATTACTTCGCCCGTTCCAACACTGGGATCCTGGGTTCGAATCCCACTCAAGGCATTTAGTTTGTCTGCGTTTATTCTGTTTGTGTTGTCCTATGTAGTTAGCGGGTTTACGATGGGGTGATCCGCCGTCCAGGGAGTATTACCGACTGTCTAAGATTAAGAAACTCAACTGAAACGAAGCGTTTCACGAATGTCCTATGCTCCAAGTGGGAGTAACAGGAATAAAGATAGATGAAAGAAGAATCTTGGTATTTATGTGGTCGCCAGTTATTAACGGGCATCAGCTTGAAACTTCAGTTATATAATATTTAGATTATATAAAACAAAGTAAAAATTAGCATTATTAATTATATTTTCATGGAAAACCGGCCCCTCACATTCACAGAATTTCGCATTTTATTGGGTTAAAAAGAGGGAAGTTAAGTGTTTGTATATTTCCAGAATTTACATCTGTAGTATCAGAAGGTCTTAAGCAATCTCCATAGAAATCGACACGCTTCAAAGCTGTGACCATGGTCCCGCTGATGACTCGTTAGTCCTGGTTTCCTGGCATGCAGAAAAGCTCAGAGAACTTTGCGGTTAAAGTTGTACAATTCTATATGCTGTGTGCAACATTCTGTATTATATTGCATATTGTGCTTTTTGCCGTAAATGTTTCGTTGTGAAAGTTTACCTTATTCTTACGCTTATATTAAATCCACATCTGTGCACTGTATATTGACTTGACACGGAGAAACTTCCTACTTGTAAAATTCTCATTAGTAAAGGATTTTTAGTAGTGATATTTACAGGGCTTTCAACATCCGATTACAGTATTTCGTAAAGGTCCGTCGCAACTTAAACACATTTCAAAATAAACTCATGTTACTTTTCTCAGCTAATTTTTTTTTTTAATTCGCTTGTTGGGTGGTTGTGTCCAACTGGGTCCACTCGGCACGGCGGCCACTAACTGGCCTATTGTAGCCTGCCCCGGGTGATTATGATGATGGACAATTTGGTGGAATGAAGATTGGCAGGGGAAACTGAAGTACTCGGAGAAAACCCTCCCCACCTCCAATTTGTACACCACAAATCACACTCGACCAGACACGGGATCGAACCCGGGCCGCCCCGGTGGGAAGCCAGCGACTAACCGCTTGAGCTATAGCGCGGCCTTGTATGAAGTTACATAAAATAGTAAACGTAGGAAGAATCAGAATTGCTCCAGACACGGTGTTACAAGACAGAAGACATGTCCGTATATGGTTGCAGTGTTTGTCAACACAGTAGTGAACTTTCGCTATCCATAGAGGGCGACGAATATTTTAAACACCTGAGTCACTGTCAGCTTCTTAACAAGGAATCCACTCTAATGATTTAATAAATTAGTCAGTGTAAATGTGATTTCAAAAGTAATGTATTTATTCCAAAATTCGTACTCTTATTGTCCAAGCAAGGAGTTCTTGGAAGAACAAATCTCCTACTTTCCATTGATAAAACACGGAGAGCGTATAAAACGATGTGTCTGACAGATATTCTATTGTTGCATGTGTATTCGTTAACGCGGTAACGTTTTTACCGTGTCGTTGCCTAGCAACAGTATTCTGTTCCGTATTCCGTATTGAGGGGGTGGGTTTCCCCATGCACTTAGATCGGTTAGTGGTCCATTGTGCGTCCCACCTAGTAACAGTAAGGGAATAGGCATACAGACCCAGAGACTGATCGGAGGGATTTATTAAATACGCCATTGAGATGAGCTCAAGTGCCATGATATAAATACCAAGTTTCATGAAGATTCGTTTAGCCATTCAGAAGTTAATAGAGAGGATACACCGATACACAGACAGAGCGGTAACCTCATAAGCTCATTTTTTTTTTCAAAATAAGTGAAGTGATCTAAAATAACACCGTGAAAAATATTTGACCATGAGAAATATTTACTTAGTTAAGTACATATGGTTGTTTACAATAAATTTCTGCATGCTAGTGACTAATATTTAAGGAGACAAAATATTTATTTTAAAATTCTGAATGTCATGAGAAGAAGACTAAGAGAGTTGACATTTAATGTGTTAAAAAACATTTAATTTAATTCGAAATGGCAATAACAGTTTATCATAAATTCTTACTTTAATTTCAGACTACAACAATTGCAGAAACATTCAAAATGCTAGATATAGATACAAATGGATGTGAAAACGCACACGATCACTTAATAGAACAAATGGGACGGATTCTCATCTCATGTCGTGACACAAGAAGCAGAGCACGGTACATATAAGTAGCTGAGTCATGCCCCGTTAATATTACAAAGAACCAGGAATTGCATAAAGGAATTATGCTGTTACCTCCACACGACTGCCTCAGTAACCCCGTGACATTCATGATCAGAGCGATAGTATCATACCAACTTTCACTCACGTTGTCTGTCTACGTACAATAAGATACAAAAACAGATACTTCGGACAAGGAAATAAAACTTAACTTCCTTAATAAATTAAAACTACGAACACGAATCCGGTATTTTCTTTTTAATTCTCTTAGTGAGGGGTGGAGTCCAGCTGGGTCCACTCGGTACGGCGGCCATTGATTGGCCTATTGTACCTGCTCCGGGTGATTATGATGATGGAGAATTTGGTGGAATGAAGATTGGCAGGGGAAACCGAAGTACTAGGAGAAAACCTGCCCCAGCGCCACTTTGTCCACCACAAACCTCACTTAACCAGACCCGGGATCGAACCCGGGCCGCCGCGGTGGGAAGCCAGCGACTAACCGCTTGAGCTATGGCGCGGCCAATCCGGTACTTGCTGGACGAACACTCACGTGGAGGTGAACAATGGACAAGAAAAGGATTGGACTGAATCTGCGGCTCTCACAGCTGTTTATGAAATGTTTTGTTTTATGGGATATAACATCGTGTAGTCCGGTAAAGGTCACCCGATGTTTCGGAGCAATATATCGCCTATATTCAGGATTGAATAATAAGCCAAGCAAGAGACCAGGATGAAGCAGAGATCTGCTTGCAACTTTCTTCATTATTCGTTCCTTACTTGGCTTATTCTTGAACCCCGAAGATTGAGGCAATATATTGCTCCGAAAAGAGAAGTGACATTCAACGGAGTATATAACAATATATTCCACAAGATAGGAATGACCATAACAGCTGTAAGAGCTTGAGATCCTACCTAATGATTATCTGTTTCTTTTCGACTTTCATCATATGTATTTCAGCATTGCAGTAATTCCATTACTCCGTGGCGTTAGTCCGCAAGCGAACTACACCGACCGAGCGACCGCCGCTTGTTGGCGAAGTTAGTGTCAACTTTAGTTGATAGAGGGTGTCGCGTGGTCAGCGCAACGAATTCTCACGGCCGTTAATTTCGGTTGTCTAGACCGGAGACGCTATTTCCTTGAAAAAGATTCTCAGTTATCCTCATGAGGCTCAGTGGACCCCGTTCCAGACCCACTACTTCTCAGAAAATCTGGTAGCCCTGGGAATCGAGCCCAGAACCTCCGGATCTGTAGCCAGGAACTCCAACCACTAGCCACAGAAGCGGTCTATGCAGTAATTTCGTTAGTTGGTATGTAAGAAAGACAAACTTGTTGGAGATATGATACTCTCCGGAAGTGTATAATTAACAATACAGAACTAATAAAGTAAGCCGATGAAGCAATGGTGCATTAAGAAAAGTAGAGGTAAACAAATTTTGACAGAAAACAAGCAGAATATAACTGCAAAAAAAAAAGGCGTATTGTTTAAGTTCGGGTTTATTTAACGACAAACGTTCGCCTTTTTACATTGCGTAGCATCAAATAAAGGACAATGTATGGATGACGTATCAGTAGCAATGTCCCAGGAAGGGGTAGCGTACTATTTGATTTGGCTGAGCAAAACCACCTCAGTCGGACTAACCGAGATTCTAACACGGGGCTTCCCAAATACGAAGCAATTACACTTACCATGATGTTAGATAACAGAAACTGAGTTTTTCAAACAACCTGAAGTTTCCTTGTGGCAGAGAGATAAAATAATTCTGGTGCCACGTCCCATAATTAAAATACATTCGTCTAGGAACGAAACCTCTCTTTCAGTTATTAGGGGTCCTATACTTTTAAATGACGCACTTTGGGAGAATAGAGAAAACGCCTGGACCTACTTTACACAAAGCAGCATCACTTCTGCCATGATGTGAAGATCTTGCGTCGTTTCTTATTTTCGCTTCATTTAACGGCACTGCGAAGCTCAGACTTCATTACCGTTGAATGGTAAAGTAAATTTATCTCTGTAACAGGCCGTGGAGACTCATAAGGTTGTGAGACATCGAGGCACCCACATTTCCTAAATAATCGACTCACAGATGGCAGTGAGGTGAGCCTTAAGCGCCGACTACCCATTACCCCCAAGAAGATTCCTGGTACTCATTTCCGTTAGAGATTGAGTCCATCCAAGGGCCATAGTGCGGCTGGAAGTATTAGGTCAATTGAAAAACCCAATGATATCGGGAATCGAACCTTCAACCTTCCGGCTTGTAGCAACATGCCTCAACCAACTACGCTGTCGCATGCCCCTAGCGTCGAATGGCTGGATGATTAATGACCTGGAAAGAATTTAGATTAATTTGAGTTACTTTCTTGGCATTTTCCTGGTTGAACTGAGTAAAGCCACGAAAGATGGCAGTCAGAGCAGCCGCTTCCTGAGCCGAGAATTGAACCAGGGAATTCAGAAATATGAAACAGGGGTGCCGTCCTTCCTTCGGCGCCGGTCTGCGTGATGGAACTGTTTCAAGACAAATGCGACTTCTCAGGAGAGTGCAATATTCATATAAGGAGTTACTGCAGGAAAGACAGCTTAGAATTTTTATGGTACTTGTACACAGGAAAACTACGTGAAGAATCTCTTCTGTAGTGGAATTAGTATGAGAAATGTTAAGATCCACCATCATAACCGTCTCGGTAAATTGGCCAACCGCGAATCCCTTCGGAAACTGCAATTGTCATTGACAAAAGTCCTGCGTATACAGAATTACATAAACGTAGCTGTGCTGAAGGACACGGTGTATCTGCAGTCATCTGTTTAACACGCATGCGCTGAGGCTTCTGCATCTTACCTAATAGACTGCATTCCCTCGTCGATCAAGTACTTTCCCGCCTTTTATGGAAATTGAATTTCAGTACCGACTTCGCAATATGCTGCCACTGGACCCTAACCTGAGCCAAAATAATTGGTTTCCCACCCTCATTTACTTTTCGTTTAACATTTTAATACTACCTTTCCATCTACTACTAGATCTCTCAAGTGGTATAGTCTTTCACGTTTTCAGAATTAACTGCTATATGCATTTTTCATCTTTCAAATATATGCTACATGCCTCTCCCATTGCGTCCTTCCTTATATCAGGATAGTAATCGTGCCATGGCGAGATAAACAGGCTCTGGATCTACACATTAGCCTTATAGTATAATAGGAACGAACTAAATTCACACAGCCATTAGCAAATTTAATAGTATCCTCCTACCTACAATTAGGTCTCTCAAGTGTTCTAGTCCCTTCAGGTTTTAAGAATAAACTTTCATATGCATTTTTTATCTTTCCAACATGTACAGAGTGGATAATTTTCAGTCCAGTGTGACATACAAGTTTACAACACTTCAGTCTTTTTCATCTTACATGTTTCGATTCAAAAGAATCATCCTCAGAGGCGCACCACTACGACAGTGGCAGTGTTTCCTGATCGTAGCGGTGCGCCTCTGAGGATGGTTCCTTTTGAATCGAAACATGTAAGATGAAAAAGACTGAAGTGTTGTAAACTTGTATGTCACACTGGACTGAAAATTATCCACTCTGTAATTAGTAGTGTGACGGACCAAAATGAGACAAATCAAATTTCCAACATGTGCTACATGCATCTCCCATCAGTATATTGCTCATACTATACCAAGATAAAGCGGCCCTAGGTTCACACATAACATTATACTTGCACGGGTATAACAGGATAAAACTAAATTCGCCGATCCATAATCAAAATTAAGTTAATATAACATGTGAGGAGTACGGTCTTTGGCGATCTGACACAGTGTAGTTTGGCAGATATAGGTACAAACGTTTCGGAGAAAATTTCTGCCTCCATCTTCAAGGTATAAATTTATGCAGCGTAGGAAAAATGGTACTGACATAGAGAATAGAAGACATAGACCCAGCCTGCGAGAAGTTGGCAATGCTGGTACCTATCTTTCAAATTATAGGGAGTAACATCTTGAGCGACTATAATCTCCATGTCGATTCTAAAGGGTTCTGACGTTGGTGTATAACACTCAGAATTACTGGGTTTTCGGACTTGTCCATCGTCCGGTATTCTAGAAACTAGGAAAAAAAGAACATTTCGGAGACTGGATCTGTTTCCGTCCTCAGGTGAGGGGGGAGGGAGACACTCTGTTGGATCCCTTAGAAAGATCTAACCTCAGTTACCGGACCTGGGTTTTCTGAAGTCGTGAAGCCAATGGAAGTGTATCCTGTCCCTGAGAAGAGTCCTACTGGCACGTCGAATAATTTTGGAAATACGTCGACTACTAAAGGGAGTCTTTACGGAGAAGCCTTTGGAGATGACGCCCGGAGATCTGCATCTCTTGAGGAAAGTCATGTGATTGAGGGTTTTAGCTAGCTGAATTTTTAGGCGTTGTAATTTCCTAACGGATTGGTATATATCGGGTCCATACCGTTGTACAAGTTGATACTAAATGGTTCTGGTGATGGTGTATAACACTCAGAATTACTGGGTTTTTGGACTTTATCCATCGTCCAGAATTCTAGAAGCTAGAAAACACAACGCTTCGGAAACTGGACCTGTCTTCAGGTGGAGGGGAAGACAGAAATTCTATTGGGTTCTTTAGAAAGATCTAACCTCAATCACTAGACTTCTCAGAGGCAGGATTCACGTTCATTGGCACAACAAGGCTTCACAAATTCAGAAAGTTCAACAACTGCAGAATTTTCTCAAGTCATCTGTGAGTCCAGTGACTGATGTTAGCTCTTTTTTAGGCACCCAACAGAGTAGGTATCTCGCCCCGCCACCTGAGGACGGAAACAGATCCAGTTCCCGAAATGTTGTGTTTTTCTAGTTTCTAGAACACCGGACGATGGACAAAGTCCAAATTGTGTGCTGATTCCATACACACCATATTGAGGACCCCAAATTTCGCATAATAAAACACATGTTTAAAATTTACATACTCGGTTAAAATTTCATAAGAAGGAAAGTGGTTCGATAAACATCAGGAAGAGGCATGTGAAATGTGACCTGTATTGTTCTTGAAATCGAAACACGTGACATCTGCCGCGAACAGAATCCTGGCCCTCTCCACAGTATGGCAACACACTCCATAACAGAGGAGATAGCCTTCCAAGCAAGTGCGTGTAGGTAAGCTGCCTTTTAAGGCACGTGACTGGCTGCACCCTATTTCGTCGCCTCTTGACAGTGCTAGAATAGACAGGCGCCTTGTAAGTCCTCCGCCAGACAACAGCCAACTCACGAACGGTGAAACACGCGGCTTTTTCTGCCATCTGACAATTAAATGTGATGCATTTCGTTCACATCCTAATACATGTACAAGAAAACTATCTGTATATGTATACGTCTCTTTAATTAACATCGTAGCGATTAGAAAAACTAATCATTTCTTTAAAAAGATGTCGCATATAATTCATCAGATGCTCTTTACGGTAAAAATATTTTAACTTTAGGTTTTCGGCCGAAATATACTATGAACAATTCATGAAATGACCATCGTCTGTGAGAAAAATTTATAAACACAAAACAAAAAGAATGTAGGCCTGAATTGAATCCTCAATCAAATTTTATTTTTGATAAAATGATCAGGTATTAGATTTGAAGTTTTCACAGCGATGGCTATATGGGATGTAACGCAGTGTAGTCATTTGAAAGTCAACAGGCGTTTCGAGGAAACACAGCGTCTTCAACTTCAGGATGAAGGAAGAAATCAGCATCAAGCAGCAGGCAGCAAGCACAGCTCTGCTCCAAGCTGGTTTCCTACTCAACTTCGTTGGCAGCAAGAAGCGTTCTGCTTGCTGGGTTTCTGCTAGATTTCTTTTTTAATTTCGTGGTGTTGGGGTGAAACTGAATCCACTAAATGGCCTATTGTACCAGTCCTGGAAGATAGATGAATATGGAGAATGTTGTGGGAAGAAAACTGGCAGGGGAAGCCGAAGTTCTCGGATAAAACCTACCCCAGTGCCACTTCGTCCACCACGAATCTGACATGAGCTTATCTGGGATGATACCCGGACCGCCATGGTGAGAAGCTGGCAACTAACTGCCTGATTTTTGGCACGGCCATTTTTCCCTGCCTAACTCTCAGACCTAGAAGATAGGGGCGAGATATCGTATTTCTCCGAGATATTAGTCGATTTTCACCGGTTTACATAGATACTTGGCTGAAGGCAAAACTCTTTAAAATGTTAAAATGTTAAAAAATAACTGCTACATTAAAACAAAATGCTTTATCTATAAATTCATTTGATTCGTTAGTGATAATTTACGGCCGCGCCATAGCTCAAGCGGTTAGTCGCTGGCTTCCCACCGCGGCGGCCCGGGTTAGATCCCGGGGCTGGTCAAGTGGGATCTGTGGTGGACAAAGTGGCGCTGGGGCGGGTTTTCTCCGAGTACTTAGGTTTCCCCTGCCAATCTTCATTCCACCAAATTCTCCATCATCATAATCACCCGGGGCAGGCTACAATAGACCAATCAGTGGCCGCCGTGCCGAGTGGACCCAGTCGGACTCCACCCCCCACTAAGCGAATTTAAAGAAAAAAGTGATAATTTGGGAGTCTGACACTGACCATTCAGTTACCATGGATAACCATTTATTCCCTACAATAATACCTTCTTCTGTTTACTTAATAAACACTTTATATCATTCCATGTATCTTCGTTTTTAATTTAGTTTAATTTGACTCATAATTTGGTAGTTCTTATAAATTTCATTTCGGCTAATCGAAATTTATTCACATTTTTCTTATTTTTAGGCAAATTTTACTTCGATATAAAAGTGTGAGAAATTCCATCAATTTATACAATTTTAACCACGTCTTTAGATTTCCCATCAATAACAGTGCCACTGAACATAAAAGTGGATTGTGGATACACTCAATAGGTAGACACGCTATTGCACATCCAGGGCAGAAAATACGGACGAAAGAACATTCTAAAAAAACAATGATTTAGGTTAAATATGTACCATGAACATTTTGCACTGCCACCTTACAGTGTGAAGAGCATTTCCTGTACACAGTTCGATTTTAAAGTACTGTCACTTAGCCGAGGTTTGCGTGACTAACAAAACGGGTTATGGATTTGATGATCGAATTTATTAGACCATTATACAACTGGTTACAACGGTTCACAAATCACTATCTGACACACTGTCATCTTCTTCCGACTGGATAATCCACTGGAACTATTCTGACTTCCAACTAAACTGTCAGTTAAAGTTAGGTTACCACCGACGGTCATTCGGTCAGTCTGTCTTGGAATAAAACACCCATCTGGGGCTCAAGACCAGGTATTTATTACTCTCAGACAGTTGCAGGCTTGTTGATTTGGGACGCTCTCTCTGACGAGAGGACGGGTCTGTCGTTTGCCACATTCACAGTCAGCAGTAATAAGTCTGTTGCCAGTTTGTACAATTTACATTTGATATATTATTAAATGCGTGTATGTACAACAAATACAAGGCTTTGTCAGTCCAGGCTCAGTACAGCAGAGCATGCCCTATCATTAGTATTGTATCTCATGCTACAACGGCAGTCTAGTCACTTGAACGGTAGCATGTTTGACCGCCGCCAAGTTTAAGCCTCTTATATTTCCTGTGTCGGGGTTCCCTTTGTCCACTGTTGCGAAAATTTACACTTTCATGTTTTTGTATGACTTCTGCTTGTTGCCTACATAATTTTGTTATATAATCATATATGTATGGAAGTTTGAAAGCCATGTACAAATCGCGAACTTATGTGCGCCTTCGAAAATTTCCAAAGGTGAGGAGAACTTTGTTTTGAAGGCGCTGCAATTTCAGTAGATGTGTGTCTGCCGCAAACTCCCTGGCGGGGCAATCAAAAGTCATGATATTCCTAATTAGTGCTTTGTGGAGGATCAATTTAATGTTAGCGCTTAATCGCTCACTTTTGAACAGGGAATATATTCTGATAAAAGTTCTGAAGCCTTTGCTTCAATTATTTCTATGTACAAATTCCATGTACCTTTCTTAACGAAGATTACACCGAGATACTTTACACTATTTACAAATGGAATATTTCGTCCATTCAATGCAAGATGGGACTCAGGTGGTCGACGACTGCGAGAAAAGTAAATCCCCTGAATCCTATCTTCTTTAATTTTAATATCCCATTGCTCACATCAGGTAAACTGTCAAATATTGTTGGTATCTCGTTATATAGCATCGAGGCGTACCCATAAAAAACACTTCTTGCAAGATCTGTTCTACATTTGAGTGCGTACATTGCAGTCAATGCCTAGCAATGGGTCTACTCTATGGTTGGTTGCGTACTTTATATGGGCTTGTTTACCGAGTCAATGCCTAGCAATGGGTCTACTCTATGGTTTGTTGCGTACTTTTTACGGGCTTGTTTACCGAGTCGTTGCCTAGCAATGGGTCTACTCTTTGGTTGATTGCGTACTTTTTACGGGCTTGTTTACCGAGTCATTCCTAGAAATACGTAATCATCCTATTTGTTTTCCCATACACTAAAGATCAAGTTTTACTTATAAAAGCGTGATTTCGCTAGTTATTGTGACTGTGAAACGCAGTTCCTAATATTGCAGGTTAGAATAGTAATTATAACCGGCTTACAGCGGAAAATAAATCTATGTTCATTGGAACCATTAGTTCATAAAGTAGTCACTAGAAGGCGTATAAGATAATTGATCAGAGAAAAGTAATATTTTCATGATAAGTAAACAAAATCGTTACTTTAGTAGTTTAGTTTAAGAATGGCGATTTTCTTTGGACATGTGTGGTATCCAGTTGGAAGGAACAGCCTGTGGTCGCTAAAGGTGCTCGCTTGATTGAACATACGGTTCTCGTGTTTTGTATACGTAATTTCACGTTACCAAGAAACTGCCTTTCACTTCTGCACGGTCTCCTTGCAGCTTGTCCTCTGGACTATCTCTTCCACTAATCAGCTGCAGTGATCTGTTTAAAAGACACCCTGCAACCTTCAGATATACACGAGAGGGTCTGCTGGTGTAAACTGTACCAATAATGACACCTGCCGTCATCATATTTAAATTATATCTTTCATAAGGACAATGTCTACATAATGTCACCGTCGGACACTTCTGCAAACTGCTTGCATCTGCAAGAAACAATTCTCTGTCTGGCGGAAACGCTCTTTCTTTTCATGGCTCTTCTTTAATATAAAATGAACTGAAATAAAACAGTTCCTTCTTCATTGCGTAATTTTATTGACACATTCCTGTTGATCAATTTTCTGTTATTTATCATCGTGGTACGGCATGTCAAAGAGGATGAGGTGTATACGGCATGTAGCACAATGGGGGAGAAGAGGAATACATATAGGATATTGGTGGGAAAGCCAGAAGGAAAGAGACCACAGAGAAGACCAAGGCGTAGGTTGCTGGACGATATTAAAATGGAGCTTAGAGAGATAGGATGGGACGGTATGGATTAGATTGATCCGGCTCAGGACAGGGAACAGTGGAGGGCTCTTGTGAACACGGTAATGAACCTTCGGGTTCTATAAAATGCTGGGAAATTCTTGAGTGGCTGCAGAATTTGAGGCTTCTCAAGAAGGGCTCAGCTCCGTGAGTAAGTAAGTAAGGTACGATATAATGATCGATTTATGAATTAATGATTGCATGCAACAAAACAACAATGGACGTAAACCATCTTCCTACCATAGAACTTGTTATGAACGCCTGAAAACAAAGTAAGAATGATAAATGGAGAAAAGTGCACAGCAGTCATTTGCTGTTGGCCTTCGTCAGTAAAGTCGTTCATGTCTTCGGACCCCGTCTGGACCCATGACCATAATTTTGTTCGTCCCAATATCACTTACCTGTTTCGAAATTGAGCCTCCTCTTCGACGAGAGGAAGGGTTAGTCTTTCTGTGTAGGCACCAAAGTTGTGGTAATATATAGCACATGTATACCCGTACGCACGCACAGCAACTCTCCCCCGTCTGAATGGAGAAAAAACTACGAAAGGACTTCATAAATTGAAGTGGAGACAGATTAACCTAATGGAAGTTAGCTGGAAGACACTGAGCAAATTATTTCAAGCAGCAACACTTCTGACTTTTATTCGAGAAATATTTGGTTCGAATTTTTTCTCGGGGCACCGACTTTCCTGACAGATTTTTCCCCCCCTTAGTTCCTCCAGGCCGATCACAGTTGCCGCGCTGTTTAAGGCATGAACCATCTTCGCCTGCTCAAACACTGGGATCGTGGATTCGATTCCCACTCGAGGCATGGATGTCTGCGTGAGTTTAATCTATGTTTATGTTGTTCTGTGTGTAGGTAGCGGCTTTCCGACGGGCTGATCCTTCGTCCAAAGAGTCCTACCGACTGTGTATTCCTTTCCTCCATAGCCTTTAGTCCACAAGCGAACTATACCGACCGAGCGACAGCCGTTTGTCGGCGAAGTTAGGGCAAAATTTTGCGGTTAGAGGGTGTCGCGTGGTCAGCGCAACGGATTCCCTCGGCCATTAATATCGGTTTTCTAAGACGGAATATAGATTGAGAAAACTGAAAAGGCGGCCAAGGTTCACAAGGACTGTAGAGCCATAGAAAGAGATATGGTTCCTCCCGACACATACCGCAACAGCCCCTTCAATTATTTACGAGTATTCTGTTCACGTCCTCTCCAGTTTATTAGTGACGGACAGACGATCATTTGTCATTCACCTCCATCTGTCGCCGAGTTCAATATACGTGCAGCTATATCTACTTAACTCCATATATATTCATAAGTAAGTAAGTAAAGTAAAGGTATCCCTGTAAGAGGCCGTGCAGGCCCGTAGGCTTGTGATATGTTGAGGGTCCCACATTATCTACACAATCGGCTCAAATATGGCGGCATAGTGCCTCAACCAACTACGCTACCGCGTGCCCTCTCTGTATGTCTTTATGGCTAACTGAATCCATGAACCTGAGTCCTCATTAAGAAGCCGTTAGGCACCCAGTTCTTCAGAATTTTTCCAAACTTCGTGGAATCCGAAAGTTCATTACCGTGTTCATAAGATCCCTATGTCTTCATGATGCCGTGTTAGTTCAGTATTGGGACAAATTTATCTTTTATATTTTGCAGCTTTCTTTTATCCTTTTCCGATTAATTATCCACTATTCTTCCTATCACTTGACGCTGTATAGTCCGCGCTCCTGGCAGCGCAGTTACACCAATCGCAAATGTAAAAGAAGTAAGAAAGAAAGACAACAAACCATGTCCTGGTAGCGAGGAGACCTTGAGAGAAGAAAGTAATCTCACCCCGATCATACTGGTACAACGACTCTTGTGGGTAGAGGATGGATTGCTCCATTGACGGCGTCAATTTCCCGCACTGATAAACATTTGTGCTCCTGCCCATTCGTCAATTTCAATTAAACAATGGTGATAAACGTGCGAGGTGAATAGAAACTTATGAACAGAGATTCACACAAGCCTACATTTAAGCTACATGCAGCAACCTTTCACTTTCTAAATGGTTGGCACCGGAAGACATATGCAGCATCACGTAACACAAAATGAAAGCAGACTGAAAGTGTAATGGCGGCAAGTAAGTTATTGTTTTGTCATGGG
The DNA here is from genome assembly GCF_002891405.2 of Cryptotermes secundus. Taxonomy (NCBI): domain Eukaryota; kingdom Metazoa; phylum Arthropoda; class Insecta; order Blattodea; family Kalotermitidae; genus Cryptotermes; species Cryptotermes secundus. The sequence goes on along the minus strand of NW_019732005.1, from coordinate 163,051 downwards.
GAATAATTAACTTAGTTGAAGAAGGCCGAGATGATAGTAAATAAACCCTGACTAAAAAGACAAATCTTCTGTGCATCAAAAATGAAAGAAATGAATGGTTGTACGAAGGTCGGTAAATTTACAGTTTTTGCACAATATGATTACATGCGAATGCAGCTACATAATGAAATGGTTAGTGGATAATGGGCTACATTATGCGCATCCTTCCTGTGTAACTACTGTTACGTTCTTTTACTTCAAGGCTAACGATGATTCACAAAAACATTTATAAGACGTTCTGACCGCCTCTGGAGTCTAGTGGTCAGAGTTCCCAGGGGTTTCGGGTCTGATTTTCGCCGCTACTAGATTTTCAGAGAAGTAGTGGGTCTGGAACGGGGTCCACTCAGCCTCGTGAGGATAATTGAGGAGCTACTAGAATGAAAAAGTAGGGGTTCCGGTTTAGAAAACCGAGTTTAACGGCCGTGGGGATCCGTTGCGCTGACCACGCGACACCCTCTATCCGTTAAAGTTCGCATTAACTTCGCCGACAAGCGATGGTCTCTCGGTCGGTATGGTTCGCTTGCGGGCTAAAGGCCATGGAGTTTGTTTGTCTTTGAAGAACTAATTTCCTTAGATATGATACGGACCGTAGCGAAACGACGCGTCCAGCAATTCTTCTGTTGTTACGTGTGTATTC
>NW_019732005.1:133195-162315 GCF_002891405.2 Cryptotermes secundus | reverse complement strand
GGATGCAGGCCTACGTACAGACACACAGAGACACAGACAGCAATGTGATATCATAAGCCTACTTATATGTTATTCGAAATACGGAATGTAGGCCAAAATAATGAAACTAAATCAATTTCCAAGTTACAGTTCATCTTAACTGCACAAAGGCATATTTTTATGTTTCAATAATTAGTTTCTGTTCGTTCCCGTCTCCACAGTTTTGTAAAGGTCACGCCTATTTATGTCTGTCTTTGGGGTGTTTCGTTTGTAAAATTTAACTTCTTGCACTGATTTTGACAAACTCCTCAGCATTTAGAAAGCGTGTCCATGGTTTATGCTGACCGTCTTACAGTGTATACAATTTTTCACCTTATTCTTCACTTCCACACTACATATAAAGAATAAGGTGAAAAAGTGTATACACTGTAAGACGGTCAGCATAAACCATGGACATGAATCAGTGTAACAGGACGCTAAAATATAACATTATTTAGAAAGCGAGCAGAAGTTTTCAATTCTAGCAGAATAATACCAAGTTAGCATATTTAGAGTCCGTCCGTAATGGGGCCTAACACCTGCAACATTTCAACAAAGTTACCTCTCATTTTGCAGGTTTTACTCAGGAAATTATGTGACTGAATAAACCATCCATTACATCCAAGTAAGCAGCTAAATCTGGTTAGAAGGCCGAGTTCCATGATATCCCCCTGAAATATTTGGAATAACTGACTGATACTCATAATATCCTCTATGCAACAGAGCTCCACTTGAGATGAGTATATTTTCTCAGCTGGTCAATAAGTCCCCCACTATTTACAAATGCCCAAAGTTCATTGCCGCGTCCACAAGAGTACACCAGTAGTCTCTAACTTGAGCAATATGAATCCAGCTCACAGTCACATTCTATTTCTTTTCCATCCGTTTGAATGTCGTCCTGTAGATGCTGAAGAATTTCGAAGTCATTTTTCGATATTGCCGAAATATATTCTTCACTGTACAAGGATCTGAGCAACATTCAGTGAGAGCGGCCTCCATAGTCTATAGGTAACGTNACGGACGTTTCCCGCCCAACAGCAGTCTCTAATACCTCTGGTAGATGGGGGAAGCATTATAGATACCTCTCAGCTAGTAGAGCCGGTCTCGCTGGCTGGGCGGGACTGATGGTAAGCACCAGTACCGGTAGGATATAAAGACTGGTAGAAATCATAGAGGGAAGCACAATGGACCAATACAGGTCTCAGAGCATGGGGAAACCGACCCTCTCCAATAACTAACTAACTAACATTCAGTGAGCCTCATGTCTCAAGGAGGCCTCTGAGATAAATTATCGGACATCTACCGCCCAACAAGAGTCTCTAACGCCTCTGGTAGATGGGGGAAGCATCAGGTACCGCTGAGCCAGGGCTGATGGCACGCACCAATACCGGTAGGGTATAGTGACTGGTAGAACATCAAAGGGGGACATATAATAGACTACTAGTCGCGGTGCATGGGGGAACCCACCTCCTCCAATAATAATAATAATAATAATAATAATAATAATAATAATAATAGCATTCAGTGAGACGGAATATCTTGGCGTTGAGGGTAGTCAGCTCTCCACTCAAAGCACAAGCTGGAGGATCACCCTTTGTCGGCTATCTATGAATACTTATTCAATATAGTCTAAGGTACCTTCCATCCATGGACGCCGCCTCGTCCAAACGCAACCTCAAGATATGAGAAGCCGTCACTTAATATGGATTAAATGTCAGATTACTTTTTGAACATATTGCAGTACCTACACTGCGCCTTCGTGTCATGCGCGTTTATGTTACTTTGAAATAAAGAAGGAAGTACAGCAAGGAAATCTGTCTGGAAATTGAGGATATCACCGTTAATGACACTGCAAGTAACAACAAAGAGGATAGCTTGTTTTGGGCTGGTAATAAATTTACTAAAAATTTGTCTCTCCATTCCAATCTGTATTATGCTGGCTTCCATTTTGAAGATTGGCCTCTAATTGTACGACGTTCGTACTAAGTTTCATTGAATCCGCCTACCTTCCTTACAAAATACGAAAGTTAGAGAGATCGTGTCCAGCTGTAAGACAATATTCCGGTAACCCTTAAGGACTGAGTAGAATTATGGAAAATTCTAATGAAACTGGGTGGTCTCTGGGCTCCATATCAGGACCCCGCAAGTGGGAATCGGGCGTGTTAACTCCCCCCAATCAAGAAAAAGCCCCAGGTTCCCCGAATATCCAAAAAGTAGCTTTATCTCCATATGCGGTTGCATTGTTTGCTTATGGAACGGAGAGGATAGCAAGCAACTTTCTGAAGCCCAGATTCTCTACTTCAAGACCGGGTATCTCTACTGAGGTATCTCTCACTTTTCCTCCGTCTCTCCACACAAAACCTGTGACAGCCCACCAACGACTCCTTCCAAACATTTCTAATCATCTGACAATATAAAGCTACATTCTGGAAATATAACAAATTAAAAAACATTGGGTAAACATGCATAATATGCGGCCAGATCTCTTTTTCCTTCCGTCGTCTGTAGTGAAGAAAAGGAGATAAAGATAGTCAAGAAGTGTAGGAGAACTGAGAGCAGATACTGCAGTTTAACTAAGCGTCTTAAATCACGATTTAATTAAAAGTTTTAACATTACGTGAATGAATGCAAACGATACAGCGAGATTAATATAATGCCTACTCTTGTTAAAACAGTTTGGAATTTAATGAGTGAATTGAGGAATTTCACATTTTATTTTCATTTCTCCTTACGAGTGCAGGAAAAGTGGCGTCCAGTGGGCCATAAACCGAACACAAATTACGCTCTCCTCGGGTTTCTCTGTGTGTGACTTTAGTTCAGACAAAATATCGCGAATTATTCCGTTGCAAATTTCCCTTTCACAAAAATCAAACGCTGTACTGTAAACCAGCAATCATACCACGAATCTCCAATACCATATATGTATGCAGGAGACAGGTCTCATGTGCCAGGAGTATAATGTGAGGTAATGTACCGTTAGAATTAATGTCCGTAAGTGAGGAACGTGCAGAAAGAGAAATTAATTCTACAAGTAGGAAAACTAGTTGCTGGAACCTACGTCCAGTTCCTAATTTGGGCCAGTTGTGTCTGGCTTAGGTGAGGGCGGACCTGTCATTATCGACGTCTGTCTCGAATCGCGTCAGTGGCTTCTACTTGAGGTCCAACTGGTTCTGAAGGACAGTTCCGTACACCTCACGCGGCCTCTTACTGCCTTTAAGCTAAGAACTGTATGGACAGACAACTTACGCACCAGGAATATCCAATTGCTACCCCTTTCAAAAGTTATATTTAATTACTTAATAAATTTCTGAACGTCACAATACACTTTAAAATGCCGTATTGTTGAAGTGGTGAATTTAATGCTTCTGAAAGTGCAAATTAGACTTTATAGATTCTAAATGGTTCTGATTTTGGTTTATAACACACAGAATTACTGGATTTTTGGACTTTTCCCATCGTTCGGTATTTTAGATAATAGAAAACACAACGTTTCGGAAACTGTATCTGTTTCCGTCCTCAGGGGGGGGGGAAGACATCTGCTCATTTGAGCCACTTAGATATAGCTAATCTCAATCACTGGACCAGGGGTCAAGCTGAGTAGGTGTCTTTTCCCCCTTCACCTGAGGATGGAAACAGATCCAGTTTCCGAAACGTCGTATTTTCTATTTTCTAGAATATCTGACGATCAAAAAAGTCCAAAAAGCCAATAATTCTATGTATTAGCCTTAATATTTAGAGATTTAAATATACTCTCTCTCTCTCTTCGCATGTTTTGTTTGTTTTTTGTTTAACGACGTTTTCAATAACGAGACTATATAGAGTCGATGATATGATGATTAATGAATATGCAGTAATTGGTTGAACAAGAACTGGCAGGGGAAACCGAAGTACTGGAAGAAAACCTGCCTCAATCACTTTGTCCTGAAAAAACTTTTCCGGATGATATGGGATCGAACCGCGTTGGAAAAACAGCGACTAACCGCCTAAGCTATGACGCGGCCCATTGTGCTCCCTCAAACGCATGTATTATTTTTATTCTTACTTTTCTTTTGACGTGTATAATTCAGGAGATCTAGTTTGCATGGAGAAAATTAGTAATGCAAACAAAGGCCGCGCCATAGCTCAAGCGGTTAATCGCTGGCTTCCCACAGCGGAGGCCCGGGTTCGATCCCGGGTCTGGTCAAGTAGGATTTGTGGTGAACAAAGTGGCGCTGGGGCTGCTTTTCTCCGAGTACTTCGGTTTCCCCTGCCAATCTTCATTCCACCAATTTCTCCACAATCACCCTCACCTATCATCTGGAGCTGATGCAACAGGCCAGAAGTGGCCGAAGTAAAAGGGACTTAGTCCCAACCCACTAGCATTAAAAAATGTAAACAAAATTTTGGTCAGAAAACATAAATGAAAGAAATCTTTTGGGAGATCGGGACGTAAGAATAGTAATAATGTTAAAATTGATCTTAAACAACAGTGTGGTGAAAATGGAGATAGAATATTCCTCTGCAACGCTGGAAATCAACTGCCAAATTATGACAAATTGTCGTGATCCAGAACAGTTGAATATCAGTGATTACAATTGTTTGACAATGAAATGTTTAATAAAACGTTACGACTTAAGAATGATAAAGTTAAATGATAAATTTAGAATATTATATATAGGCCTACCCAGAAATTCGTACGTTATACATATCGCTTGAGATTGTTAGCTGTATGAACTGGACATGTGAGCAAGATAGGGGAGATAAGGAATTAATAATATAATTTGGGTGAGAAGCCCTCTTTAAATACGCCCATTTCATAGACCAATAAGATGACAGGATAATATTAAGATTTAAAGAGATAAGTTAAGAGGATCATAGGCGGTTGAAACTGGCCCAGAACTCTGCATCATGGAGTTACTTAATTATAAAAAGATATCATAGTATGAATGTTGTATTCTTTGAAACAAAATGTTGAACAGGAAGACTACAAATCCTTACATCCTTGTAATCAACTTACGAAACGATGGCGGACTTTTATGTCATGAGCTGCATACAGTTACCGTACATCCAAGTCAACTGCGAACACTTCTGTTTTCAATGCAAGGGATCACGTGTGATTTCGCTTTCTACTTTTGCATTCATGGACCTCACGTATTCTTATACTGTCATTCATTCGGCCATTTTATTCTTTGTCTCTTTCAAAGCAAAAACAAAACAGACCGAGAAATCACGTCAACTTTCAACACTGCAGATTCCCACTTTCCAATAATGGTGTTGGAGTTTTGTCAAATGTCTTGGAGCTATTCAGTACACGTTTTCAACTCTGATAAAACCAACAACAAGCGTGTCACAGGAACGATATGTATGCTGCATAATGCGTTGTTCCTCTTGTACATTAATCTGGAACACAAGCTTTAGGAGTAAAGGACAGCAGTCTGCTGCTCGAAGGACACCCACATTTAACGTGTCTGATTCTTATTCGAGAAGGCAGGGTTACAATTCTCGATGCAGTATATCCTGTTCATAGTGGTTCCTGTTCAGTTTTCGTGGAAATATACTAAATGAAATTTTCAAGAAGTTCGTCTAAATGAGCATTTTTTTTTCTCAAAATCTGTGTTTCGACAGAATGTATCAACATAAATCTTGCATGCCCATATTAGGACTGACATAACAAGACTTAATTCGAAGTTCTTATTCCTGAAATTACAGGAGAGTATAGTTCATCTTCCTACACACAAGCAACAGGACAGACAAAAGTTGTTTACCCGGAAAAGTAAGGTAACTAAGAAAGCACTCTGGACGTGAAGAATAGGATATGAAGCTACCGCCTTGAAAGGTACTCATCTTCATGTTGCTTGCTCTGCCTACGCCATGAGGCGTGGTGTGACGTAAGCAACGCCTCTTGGTTGTTAAAAAGGTTAAGACAAAGCCACAAGCCATCGCATTGAAATGAGATGTTTTTAACAGCTCACCGAATGCAAGGGATATATTAATTTTATATGAAGACTAGAATTAAGGCAAGGGCGTGTATATCTCCATCACACGCCGGCACGAGTTGTCACCTCTCCTAAAAGGAAAGATGTTTAAAATATAGCTTATCCCGTTTAATGGCCGAGGTGAATGTCCCCACACACAGACGCCTGAATATTGCTGTAAATTGGCTAATTTGTTGCCTTTCGTAGGAAGTTTGACATGTGACAGAGGTAAATAACAGCACATTGCCTGCTGTTTTGTATGGGCGTGAAGTGTGGTCTTTTACTTGGAAGAAAAGGTAACACAGAATGTATGAGGACAAAGTGATGAGGAGAAGAAACAGATCCTACTGTCAAAATGAAGGTATAAGAAACTGAAGAGATTATACGAGATGCGCGAATCAAATGGTACAGAGAAAAAAAAATAAACACGTAAGTAAAATTTTATAAAGTGATAGCAGTGTCCATGCTGAATTATAGTGGTGAAAATTGGACAATGAATCGGTCGGATAAAGATATATGAAATCAGCTGAAATGAAGTTAGTGAGTTCAGTAGCTGGAATTTCTCTTTCATATTTTAGGTGAAAATACTGAAATACGGATTCAAATAAACATCTACATTCTGAAAGACGAAATAGAAAATTAGAGAACTGAAATTAACATACTTTAATAGAAAAATAAAATAAAATGAAATAAAATAAACAAAATGGAAAGTCACAGAAGTGCAGCAAAACCCGAGACAAGATGGAAATATTAATTCAACTGTATACGGAACAGGCAAGATAGGCTAACTCCTAAAACAGAAGAACATGAGATTACAAAATTTTACAAAATGACTAATTTCAGTTTCATTCTTCAGCTAATTTTATTAGAGTGGTTAGAGGTTGAGTTGGTTGAGACATGTAACGTACACCGGAAGACATATTCAGAATTATAGTTGGAGAAACTGAAGGAAAGAGAGCACTTAGGAGACACAGAGATAGATGACAGTATATTATTAAAATAGATCATATATATGGTGTCAGAATATGGACTAGGTTCATCTTACTCATAATAAAATCTAGTGGTTGGGTTTTAGGATAAAGCAATGAACCTGCGATTTACGTAATCGGAGGGGAATTTCTTGATGGAACGAGCAACTTGTGACTTCTAAAAGTAATTTCCTTATGGACTTCGATACTTAATTGTATTTACTAATGCTTTTTTTTTATATTCAGAATAATTCGGAGAGCAAAATAAATTACTTGCAAAGAAAAAGTATTTAAGAAACAGGTGGGTCATGATTTATTTGATGGTTATAAATGTTAGCGCTTAAAACACGTGATTATGTTTACCAACCAAGGACCATAATAAACTTACATGCTTAATTCATGTGGAAACTTTTAAACGGATCAGGTCAAAATCCTCTCGGTGATCGAGAGCTGGTCCTTTACTTCCGAGTGGGCTGATATTGCTACAAAGCACGCACCAACATTATATAGTCGTGTCTAACTTATGTGAAGTGTCCAATATTTCTCAATCCGTATGTAGGCAGCTCAAGAGGTACAAGATATCTTCAGCTGAGAAAGAAGTAAACTCTTTAAACTGTCCTCAAGTTTCCACGTAGTTACGCAATGTGTCACAATTTAAATAAAATCATCAACGTATGTTTCGAAATGCAGACGGTCGCCTATCACAAGAAGGAAAACCAGTGAAGGCAAACACGTTCTTAATTCTAGTACCTTCACGTATAAGTATGATGATTAACGATTGTTAAACGCGATTAATTTTAATCTTATTAGTCTACTTTTCTTCAGCTACGCATTTAATTCATCACACGAAGATTCCTCATATATAATTTTAAAATGCGTTAAAATCTGTAACAGTCAGTTCTTGCTAACCCCACACCCATTTCAGGAACAATGACCTGTGACCTCTCGTTTTCTCAGCCTGGGCTGTTCTCCTGATTAAGTTCCGTTATATTAACAGTCACGCTGTGACTAAAGAGGTGCACTAGTAAGCACAGCGTTGGTTTTTGATAGCTTCTGGATATTGATACAATGGAAGTTTCTACTCAAGTAGTTTCCTGTTCTCGTGATAGGCAGTGCCTGTATTCAGACATCAGCAAGAAATTAACAAAACAGGGCACGATACAATTGCAGCTTGACCTCATTGTTCTTTTTTTGCAGCTATAATGTCTTTTCGCCCTCAAAACTTTCCCGTACCTGTGCAGACCTGTGGTGTATAGACCTTTGTACTGCCGTGCTAATTTTATTGTCTTCATGTTATTTTACTTCTGAAGTTTCAGTAAGTGATTTCCCAAATTAGTGAAGCATTACGTACTTACTTACTCATGGAGCTGAGCCCTTCTGGAGGAGCCGCCTATTCTGCAGCTACTCAAGAATTTCTCAGCATTTTATGAAATTCGTTCATAATTATGTTCACATGAACCCGCCATAGATCCTATCCAGAGCTGGTTCAATTTATACTACACCTTCACACACTATTTATAAAATACATTTTAATATTATTCTCGTAATGCCCCTGGGGATCCGTTGCGCTGACCAAGCAACACACTCTATCCGCTAAAGGTGGCAGTAACTTCACCGACAAACTGCGGTCGCTCGGCCGATATAGTTCGTTTGCAGACTAAAGCCATGGAGTTAAAATTTTCTTAATGCAAATTTATTTGGAGAGAGGTCGAAACTTTGTTGAAAGGAATCCCTTAGAAGATCAAATAACAGATGGGTGATACTAGCGTTTACGTCGGAATGGGTTGTTTCATTAAGTATATAATTGCTTTTGTATTTGGATCAGTATGAGGGTCGTGATTTTGTGATGATAGTGTTCATATTCAGTAATGCCAGAGAAGCAGTTGTACAGCAACAGGGCAATGACATTCATTTAGTAATCCTTCTGTTTCCTTGCAAGCTGCCAACGCATTACGACGGCAGTTGACTTGTTCTTGACCTCAGCGTACGCCCGTAGTGTGTAGGACTCAGCACTGCTGAAGTGCGTAGGTCTGGACACTTGTTCGCGCACGCTGAATGCGTTTCTACCTTCCGTGGGCAGCGCGGTATTCCTGCGACTGCCGACATCCGGTCCCACATAAAGGATGTACAAATGGCAATTGCTGATGCTTAACTGCAGATTAACGGGAACAGTGACTAGGCTACGGATTAGATGAGCGACGAACTGGTGTTCGATTCCTGTAAGGGGCAAAAGGATTTTTTCTTGTCCATAGCGTCAAGATTGGCTCTTGGCCCCAATCAGCGTCCTGTAAAATATGTACCTGGGTCTGTTTTCTCGAGGTTAAAGATGGAGGAGCGTGAAGCTGACCATATCTAGTACTGAGGTTAAGAATGGTGAATATTTCTTCAAGCAGTAGTGTCAAATTAGGTACGAAGAGTCTCAGATATAAACCGGCTTCGCCCACTCGAACACTGGGGTCGTGGGTTCGAATCCCACTACAGACACGGATGTCTGTGTGCGTTTATTCTGTTTGTGTTGTCCTGTGTTGGTAGCGGCTTTGCGACGGGTTGATCCCCGGTCCAAGGAGTCCTATTGACTGTGTGTAGGATTAAGAAACCGAAATAGGGGTCAAGGTCCAAAGGGCTGTAAAGCCATAGAGGGATCGAATGATAACGCTACTGCTCATTAATACCGTTCTAATTACTTGATTACGTTATTAACACATTAGCTAGTGCACTATTATATGTGTTTAAGAATATGTAGTACTTTTTATAATAATGTTATTCCATATATTTAATATGAGACAGCTTAGCCGTTACATTTGTACAACTTGTATTAACATTGGAATGGCAAACAATTCAATGTTTATATGACCTTATGCGTTTCTTATAAATTATAATTATTCTAATATCCACAGCAGCTGTAAAGCAAGTTTCTTTGCAGCAGAGCCTCTGCAAATGGCCCCGAAGGGCCAAAACCTGAAAGGCCCTACGAACATTGAATTGTTTGTTCTAAACTTGTTTACAATGGAGAGTTTATCATTTCGAAGACAATTTCATTCCACTTTTAAATAATGATTACAAAACTACAGTTTCCAAGTTCGCGATTGCATAATATCCATTCAAGAAAGTCAACCTATTTTTAACACTGGGCATATGGAAAAAGACGTATTCGATTTATGAGTTCGAGAATCGAGATACAGCTGTAATAAGTCGATGGTATCAATTTGTATCCTCACTTTGGCGAACATTTTTTCACGCAATTATAATTTAACAACAATATATTTACCCTAGATCATGTGTGACTCAAATTTGGGTCAACTGTGAGTCATATTACACCAGAGGTGTACAACTGGTTCATTGCAACACCCAGAGTACAGCCCTGACCTGAACAGCCTGTGTTTGGCTCTAACTAGCTGGATCGTGTGGGATGGGCAATCAGGCTCAGTGGAATAGTTCTATCGGACACTGATCCCTTGAACGATCAGAAAAAGAAAACAACATAAACGTTCATTAACATGTCAGAACCCACTAGCAGTTATAATAGTTAAAACTTTCCTGAAAAGTTAACAGCCTTACAGAAGCCTCTGAAAGGGCCATAAGACGATAAAGTAAAATAAAATTAAAGAAGTTATTTCGTAACTAAAGAGTCCGTTCCGTATTTCTCAACGCTGGAGTCTTGCGCAAAATATCGACCATACAAATATTTTAGGACACGTACAAATATTAATTAAGCGGCTGGGTCGTGAAACTGACCGCTCACCTCCAACTAGTGCCGAGGTCAAGAATACGTGAATCTATACATCCACTCCCCCGCGTCTTCATGTCATAATGCTTTAATTAGTTACGCATAGGGGCTACTTTACCTTTATCTTTTTTTTCCCTTGGCACTACAGCCCCAGTGGCCCTAGGCCTACCTCCATGAACGTCTCCGTTCACTTCGGTTTTTCTAGATCTTACACATTCGGTAGGACTCCTTGGGCGGGTGATCAGCTCGTCGCAAGGCCTCTACTTGTACACAAACACAGAAAAACGCACACACACAAACTAAACATCCCTGCCCTGAGTACGATTCGAACCCACGATCCCGTTTTCCAAGCGAGCGAAGACCGCTCGGCTACCGTGACCGGCACCTTTATATATTACAAATATTAATCTGTAATTGCTCGCACAATATAATACTGGGTGTTCCTAAGAGAATGGTAGGATTTCAGATACGTATATATTTCGTATTTCTTGCCGTGTACAATCATAACATGCGTCAATCAGAAGCTTAACTGTCCAAATTTTATGTGCATCCGTCAATGTCCCTCTGTGTGCGCACGTTTCGTTACCCGGCACACATCAATGCGATAGTCCAATTCCTGTCACACCCGCTGCAGCATTTCAGGTGTGACGGTCTCCACAGCACGATTGATTGTTTTGGAGATCCTGGAGTGATTTTGGCAATGGGGGTACATAAACCATGTCCTTCACATAACCCTACAAGAAGAAATCACATGGAGTTATGCCCGGGGACCGGGGTGGCCACTGAAGAAAAGGGGAATCTTCACCTGCAGCGCGTCCAATCAATCGTTTGCCTGACTGTCGAAAATGGAACTAGGAAAGAGTGTGATATAAAAAATGAAAATTTGAGCCATGTTATGAACCCGTATACGTTTTGCTTTTCATCAGCAAAAACTGACGGAGATATACGGCAATGAAATCCCACCATTCTTTTAGGAACACCCTGTATAGTATCGTATCTTTTTCTGTGTTATACGCTAAACAGTCAAAAAATGCAACAGAGACAGAGAAATTGTTAATGCGAATATTTTCACTGTGTACATTTTATTGCTTTAGTTGGTAAATAATATAAATCAAATTACAAGAACTTGAAACTCCCGTCATACTCACGTATTACGTTTTCATTCGATTCTCTCTATCGGAAACATGGCCAGATGGCAACAGTTGGTAGCACTGAAAACAGAAAAAAAGGGTTAATAATTTCGAAGGAAGAATGGAACGTTGCGTTGTTGGCTTTCCTGCCAGGTATTCGACAGGTCCCAGGTTGCACATGATGATGATGGCCGTTTTTTTAGAGCAGGTGGTACATATAGCAATCATTGTTGCGTTGACGGTAAAAATTATATATGTTCATTGCTTTAAAGGGCTGAATGAAGATACACTACAATCTGTTTAAAGCTCACGGAATGGCTGATGTTTTCACACCGCCATTCAAAGAAGCACAGCTAAACAAGAAATGTTCAAACATGTTGAACTTAGGCCGCGCCACAGCTCAAGCGGTTAGTCGCTGGCTTCCCACCGTGGCGGCCCGGGTTCGATCCCGGGTCTGGTCAAGTGGGATTTGTGGTGGACAAAGTGGCGCTTTCTCCGAGTACTTCGGTTTCCCCTGCCAATCTTCATTCCACCAATTGCTCCACAATCACCCTCACCTATCATCTGAGGCTGGTACAATAGGCCAGAAATGGCCGCAGTACAAGCAACTTAGTCCCACCCAACTAGCATTAAAAAAAATGTTGACCTTCATTGCCAGGTGGATGAGTTGAATTGAGGGAGGCAGAATTAAACTAAATTAAATTAAATTTCTTTCTACAGTCGATCGTTTAAGACACAGACATTTCAGTTCTTAGTGAAATGTGAAAGTTACACGAGCCATGAAGGTACGAACTGGTGCGGGTGAAGATCCTAGCACCGAACGTCACGTCTAAGCCTGCTTAACTGCCAAAAGTCCGTGTAAGGCACACAAAATTAGGACAGCTATATACAGCGCGATCTTCATACAGCGCAAGCGCGAAGAGAACTCAGAACTGGTCCGACTTGACGCGTGAAGCAACCGACTGCAGCATGGCGTCCGCATATGCAAAGTGCACTTGAGCTAAATGAAGAACAAAAACTTCCATGTTCTTAAGACCAGCCTTCTTATAGCTTTCCTTTAGCAGCTCAAACAGGGTAGTGTGCCCCAAATTAGGGTGGCGGGAAAACTCCGACCTCTCTTCCAACCGGCCCATAGCCAGTCGCTATACCGACTGCGCTATCCCGGCTCCCACTTGATTACACGAGTACTTATGAAAATACCTGAAATTATATTAATGGTATTAAATATTGAATTATGGCCGCGCCATAGCTCAAGCGGTTAGTCGCTGGCTTCCCATCGCGGCGGCCCGGGTTCTCTCCCGGATCTGGTCAAGTGGGACTTGTGGTGGACAAAGTGGCGCTGGGGAAGGTTTTCTCCGAGTACTTCGGTTTCCCTTGCCAATCTTCATTCCACCAATTTCTCCACAATCACCCTCACCTATCATCTGGGGCTGGTAAAATAGGCCAGAAGTGGCCGCAGTACAAGGGACTTAGTCCCACCCTACTAGCAATAAAAAAATATTGAATTGATTATTTCTTAATAGCATGTTGAACAGAATCTCTTTTTCTGATCTCATCATTGGAGTCGCCTTATATCCGGGCATATACGGTTCACCAAAGGCCCGGACTGACCGTTCCCACCAGAAACCAGCTCCGCTGATAACATGTGACATGCTTGTGTCTGTGCAGAATGAGGGCCCCAGTAGCTGTAAGACTGCAGCTGGTGCTGGCTGTGGTGTCGCTCTGTGGGGCAGCAGTGCCGGACCCTCCCACAGGAGTCGTCGGGGCGCGGAAGTACGCCACGAACCTTCACGACTGCAATGGTGCAGTGGCGTTCTCCAGTGCAGGCGCGATTGCCCCTACCAAGGAAGACAACGGGAAGCTGGGTTTTCGCAAAGCGCTCATTGACAAAGGGATAGGTTGGAGTCGTGAATCTGGGGAGTTCACTTGTTTCTGTCCTGGACTGTACCAGTTCGCTTTCGCTGGAAGCGGGAAGACAGCAGTGACAAGGTTGGCAGTCATTTATGATATTATTACTATTATCATAATTAACAAGGCCGGATTTTCAGTTCTGGGGGCCCCGGGACAAAAAAAAATGTGGAGGCCCCTATAAGTAACAGGAAATTTAGTTCATGGCAACTTCCTTCCCCTCATATTCTTATTCTTTATAATAACTAAAAAGAGAAAATAAATCCTGGTGAACTTAGAGAAGCAGATGTCTAAAAAAAATCTATGGATTCTATTTTTGTTTTGTTGGGGCCCCGGACCATCCTCCCTGTCGCTTCTCCTTAAACCCGCATTGCTGCATTGTCATTAGCGGCAGCTCTGCCCTGCCGTCTTTACACGCAGTAGCAGTGTTAAGGCTTCAAGCGTCTTCTTTGGTTCACAATACATAAATCTGTTAGACCTTACTCGCTCCATAACGTTAAGATTTTCCTCCTTGAATTGTTTATATGTGCGCCTGTGTTGTCACCGCGGTGGGTAAAGCTCTCGACATATTTGCATTCGGAGCGATTCCTCTTAATCCCATTTTATAACCCTCTATCTAAAATTGTTAATAATATTTAAAGCTCTTATTTATAACCCTAATTTCTTACGTTGGATACTTCTTAGTTATTACGTTTTTTGGTGTATTTTTCATCTCTGTTCTTGTTTTTTTTCACTTCTGCTGTATTAATGTATTTTTTTTTCTCCAGTGTTTGCCTGTAATTTGCCTCTTCGCTGTTTCCAACCGCTTCGGTACCTGGACTTAATTATTATCATTATTTTCACATTATGCGTTATAAATGCATATATTTTACTTCCTCGATTCTAAACTATTGTTTGGTTTCGTTATTCCTTTTCTTATTATTACTATTATCATCACACCCTAAATTATAATTCTGGTTTCTGTTATTATTTGTTTCTCTCCTCTCGCGCCCACTGTGGAGCACTGGGCTGACTTCTTGGTTTCGTGATCATTTTACAGACGGTGGGACTCCTTGGACGAGTGATCAGCTCGTCACAAGGCCTCTACTTAAACGCGGTACAACACAAACACAGAATAAACACACACACACATACCGAACATCCATGCCTTGTGTGGGATTCGAACCCATGATTCCGGCTTCCGAGAGAGCGAAGACAGTGCATGCCTTTTTTTATTATTATTATTGGTAGTGGGGTCCGACTAAGTCCCTTGTACTGCGGCCACTTCTGGCCTATTGTACCAGCCCCAGATGATAGGTGAGGGTGATTGTGGAGCAATTGGTGGAATGAAGATTGGCAGGGGAAACCGAAGTACTCGGAGGGAACCTGCCCTAGCGCCACTTTGTCCACCATAAATCCCACTTCACCAGACCCGGAAATGAACCCGGGCCGCTGCGGTGGGAAGCCAGCGACCAACCGCTTGAGCTATGGCGCGGCCTAGAGCATGCTCGGCTACCGTGACAGGCATCATCATTACTCGGATGTGATGAAATTCCTTGTTTTGTACTTCGTGTTTGTTTTTCCTTTCACTCGTGTTTACTTTGTAATTGACCCTTGGGCTGTTGAGTTAGCATGGAAATCAGCAAGAATGTATTATTAATATTATTATTATTATTGCCTGGTCACGGTAGCCGAGCGGTCTAAGGCATGTACTGTGTTCGTTAGCTTGGAAACCGGGATCGTGGGTTCGAATCCTACTCAGGGCATGGATGTTTAGTTTGTATGTGTGCGTTTTTCNTATTATTATTATTATTATTATTATTGTAGTAATAGTAGTAGCAGTAGTAGTAATATGGGCTGGATAACCGTGAAATCGGGATTCCATTCCCGGCGGGAACACATGTTTTCTTATCCATAGCGTTCAGACCGGCTTTGAGGTCCAGTCAGCCTCAAATTGAATGAGCACCTCGGTTCTCACCTCGGGGGTAACGCTACCGGCGTGTAATAATGACCAGTCACGTCTACATACTGCCAAGTTTGAGAATGCGTGGAGCTATACCTCCACTCCCCCATGATTCTGCATGGTGTGATACTTAATTTTTGCTTAAGTGAACACGTAAAGATAAAGGCAAAATTGACCCTGTGATTAACCCAGCAAGCACTACGCCATGAAGGCGTATGGGGGAGTGGATATATAGATCCACATTTTCTTGACCTCGGCACTAGTTGGAGTTGAGTAGTCAGCTTTACCCCCGGTATCCAGTGTATAAGAGGCTGGGTGAATCCCAGAGCCGGTCTGTGCAACATGGATAAATGAGAATTTTTGACCCTACCAGGACTCGAACTCCGCCTTCTCGGTCGCCCAACCCGTAGCCAGTCACTATACCGACTGAGCTATCCCGACTAAATGAGCACGTAAAAAGTAGGAGTATCTTATTTCCTAGAGATAAGTGGCTTATTCTCAGGCATCAAACCTGGTTATAATTACTTCTTTTAACAAAATTATCTCACTTGATACAAAAGAAAAAGCGTATCTATTCCAGGCCACATATAATTATGTCATTTGTAGATTAATAAACCACACAAGTTTTCTCAAAATTTAAATTTCGTTTAAAAGGGAGTAGGATAATTTCAGAAGAGTTATTCTTTGCAATACAGCCTTTGTGGTCTAGTGGTCAGAGTTCCTGGCTACAGATTCAGAGGTCCCGGGTTCGATTCCCAGCGCTACTAAAAAGTAGTGGAATTGGAACGGGGCCCATTCAGCCTCGTGAGGATAATGGAGATCTTTCAAGGAAATAGAGGCTCTTGTCTAGAAAACAGAGATTGTCGGCCGTGGGGATTGGTTGCGCTGACCACGCGACATCCGCTATCCGCAAAAGTTGGCACTAACTTTTCCGACAGGCGGCGGTCGCTCGGTCGGTATAGTTCGCTTGCGGACTACAAACCACGGAGTTTGTTTGTTATTCTTTACAAGACGAATTCGACAGATTCTCAAGCTACACTGAGTAAGACAAAATAGTCCGCATTTACAGATAGCCTCATGATAGTTCTCTTCTTCCAACAAACTTTCTCCATACATGCAATCAGTATTGCCGGCACCTCAGTGAGATACTAAAATTAAATCAGCTTGGGAGACCGAACCATATTTATACTTCTTAAACGGCATTAAAGTAACTGGAACAAAACAAGACTGTCCAATTCCGGAATCTCCGTTTGTTTGTCCACAGATTTGTCCTGAAGAAGAAAGAGTCGAACAGCAAAGCTTGGACACCAGTCGTGTCGACAGGTGCTGGAGGAGGAGCTAATGTTGTTCTTTTGAACATGGAGATTGGAGATCAGGCGGCGATCTGGCTTGAAGACGGAGACCTGAGTCCAGAGGGCGATACAGCACCAGTATCCACCTTCAGCGGCGTTCGCATAGCTAAGAAACAATAAGCCATCCCATCCCTGTCTCATGCATACGTAATTCCTTTGCAAGAAATGTCTGAAATCACAGACACAAGAGAGCACAGATATCTTCACATCGTCTGCATGTCGCCCCTTCGAGATCAAAAGACTAAAATGTCAAGTTTCGACTAAATATTTCGGAAGATTCTTAACAGAGAATTTACAGCTCATTTTTTGTTTGTTTAGACTGAGTTTACGAAGCTCCGAAGTAAAGGAATTCGAGATATATCGACACAACAGCTTTGCTAACCTGCTTTTCCTCAATCTGTGATAAAAGAAAATGGCGTATCAAGAAACAAAATCGTCATTCATTCATCGTTACTACGTTTTCTTTATCATCTAGTCTTATATTTTTGCATTGTGCCAAAATAATGCAAAAAAAAATTTAAACAGTGATTTTAAACCAAGGGAACATGGAACAAGTGATTACAACTTCATCTGAATTAACTTCTTCACACTTCTTACCTGTTTCTACACTACATTTCATATCACCAGTCTCCTCAGTGGAAGCCATTTTATCTGAACGTTTCATGTTTCCGTAACATTTGATTCCTTCTTCTGTATTGTGTGCTCTATTCCAGACTCTGGTAGCTGTTTGCTAGAGTGATCCATCGAGAATGAGTGGTGCACAGCCACAGTAATAACGGGTTTCATGTTTGTATATGTGGGTTCTCTGTAGTGCTTTAGAAGCCTGTGGACATATTTACGACCCCTGACTGGATATTATCCATGGGTAACGGATCTTCTTGCAGTCTATCGCATTTCCTCTGACGTACGAAGTATGAAAATCTTTTAATCTATCTCTGTATTTCATCACTTTTATGTTCCTTTTATTGTGCAAACTTGGAAATTCTGTAAAATAAAACATCTTTTTTTTCAGTGTTTAATTTCCAACACTAACTTTTTTTTTTTTTTGCTTTTATTTTCTTACAGTAGTCTCTGGCTGCACCTTTTCCTCAATCTATTTACTCCCTGTACGATTTTCTGTTGGGGATACCAAGCTATGTTTAAGTAGTAGTCTTAATAATTCCCACTTCAGTTGGTTCGCTTTAGCCTCAAGCTAAACTGTTGTACTATAAATGCATGATTCACAGACTATTCAGATATTGTACTGATGCAATAGCGATCCAGATGTTTTCGATCTAATTGTCACTTCAATCTTGAAGCTACTAACAACAGCTTAGCGCTGCATGGACACGAGGAGAGCCACTTCCTGCATCCCGAATTCTCTTGGATTTTCAAACGCAATTATTTTCTGTTTGAACCGCCACACATTTGTAGTTTTTTCTTCCCCCCCCCCCTTTACACACACACAAATTTCGAACTAGCACCGAATAAATATGGGTGCCAAAACTTTGGAACTAAAAATGTGGATGTAGATTCTAGAGGAACTGTCGTTTAGTGGGGGCAGGGACTTTGATCAACCAAATGCATTAATATACGGAAAAGTCATTACAGGGGATGTTAGAGCACATATTTGTATTAACGACTTGTGTAAACGGACTTCTAGGAAGGGGTTTCCTTAAAATAAATTGCACTGGTACCTAAATACGAAATTGCACGATGTTCCATCGTTATAGAAAGTAAGATTGCCCGTAAGTAAGTGTTTGAGGAAACGTGGTAATCCGTCTAGTGGCTATATTGTTGATATTTCAAATGAGAGAGCTTGAAGCAGTAAGGACGAATTTGGCCTCCCCAAAAAACAACAAAAATTCAAATATTATCATAAATTTGATTATTTTGCAGTAAAATATGATCTGTGTACGAGGTAATACAATTTAAGAGCTTATTTAGATAGCACGGGATTCGTAGCCACCTGACTTGTCTTTAAACCATGCCTGACTGGTAAGTTGACCCTGTCTCCAGTTCCTGTAAGCACATTTTCTACTGCACGCTTTGGTTCTCATTATACACGTATTGGTTATGGTGAAAGGAGGAGTGTTCTTTGTAATGAAATCTGCAGCCAAGAGCCACGAAAGTAGAACGCCATCACCAATAGGACGATACATATTATTCTAATATTATTGGTCACAATGTTGGCTAAAACATGATAATAGGAATTCTGTTTTCAGATCCAGAATTATATCAAATTATATATGATACCCAAAAATACATTTCAGAGAATCAGACATGTTAGCAGCTTTAACCTTATAGAGCCCTGAAATACTTGTATTAA
Source organism: Cryptotermes secundus (assembly GCF_002891405.2). Taxonomy (NCBI): domain Eukaryota; kingdom Metazoa; phylum Arthropoda; class Insecta; order Blattodea; family Kalotermitidae; genus Cryptotermes; species Cryptotermes secundus. The sequence goes on along the minus strand of NW_019732005.1, from coordinate 143,008 downwards.
CGTCGCATCTACTCTGTTCATCAAGCAGAGTTTGAAGAAATCGCTAAGTAAGACTAATATCTTAATTTAATTAATTTTCTAGAGCCGGGATACCTCAATCAGTATAGCGACTGGCTACAGGCTGGACGACCAAGGAGTTGGGTTTCGAGTCCCGGTGGGGGCAAGAATTTTCAGTCCTCCATGTCGTCAAGATCGGCTCTGGGGCTTCCTATCCAATGGGTACGGGGAGCTTTTATCCCCGGCGTTAAAGCGGCCGCGGCGAGAGCTGACCACTCACAAACTAGCGCCGAGGTCAGGAAACGTGGGTCTATACATCCACTCCTCCATACAATTAGTTCAGCATAGGGGTAACTTTATCTTTACCTAATTAATTTCTAAGTCACTTCAACTATAGATTCTGAGGAATAAGAATAATTCTCTCTTGAAATTACGTAATGCTCAATACTGTAATGTCCTCCTAGCGTCTGATGGGATGAGTTCAAATTGTCATAGTCTTGTGGAATATTATATAAGTATTTGAGGTTCTAGTCCTCCTTAATCTACAAACATTGTATAAAATCAATCGTCGTTACTTCTAACGTATACAAAAAAAAAAACTCCGTGGCCTATAGTCCACAAGCGAACTATACCGTCCGAGCGACCCCGCTTGTCGGCGAAGTTAGTGCAAACTTTTGCGGATAGAGAGTGTCACGTGGTCAGCGCAGGGATTCCCAACGGCCGTTAATCTTAGTTTTCTAGACAGGTACTTTTACGTATTCAACACTTAATTATATCTGAAATCGAAAGCTACTGAATTCCTACAGAATGAGTCCTCCTTCCACTAACAACCAGAAAAATGTTCAGTACACGAGTTAATCTGCTTTTGTATAATTACATTTAGAAGAGTGCAAGTTACCTGCGCTAAATTCTAACATTTATCTTAATTGGGTTTCAAATATCAGGAAAGGGCCCTTCTTAAACAATTGTATGGTTACTCCTATAATACAGAAAATATCTGATGTTTACAAGGCGTCGAAATTATGAAACGCAATACACCAAGTCATTTTAAAGAACGTCTAAACATAAAACCATATGAATTTGGTGAATTATTAAACTGACAATCAGTGAAAGTTGTGTAGAAAGTTATATTTAAATCAAGTTTCAAGAGAGTAGATACATGAGATTCTGTGAATAAATTCTAACTGCTTATGAATTACGGGGCCAGGCGTAACATTCATGCACAAAATGAACCCTCGATACGTGACCTAAATGTTGATTCTTAAAATTGCTACTTCTAAATAAAGGCTACCATCTGAAGATAAGAAACAAATTTTCTGTTTCCAATAAACCATGTGTGAATAAGCAATTTTACAGCGGTGGATCAAATCAAACAGCAGAACAATATCATAGAGTGCGGAGTTATGAGAACTCATGAAGAATTTTATGGACGGTATTTATGTTCTGGTGCTGATGAAATGGTGACGTCCAAATTCTGACTTGCTATTAAGAAAGTGACTTTCATTCTTAAAAAAGAAAATGTAACTGAAACTGCCGCAGCACATTAAGCTCCCCCCCACCAAAAAAGAACTGAAACAGCCAGACCTCAACAGGGCGGACGCATAGCCTCAGCCGAAAAATCAACTGCTGGAAGACATCCCTGCAGCAAGTGTCCCGGAGCAAGTCAGGATGTGGAACGGGTTCCAGATTACTACAGTTCTGATGAGGTAAGACACAACAATCAGCAAATCTAATAATATATGCATGGGGCTTTGACTGGTGTCATGTTATGACACATCACATACATATTCGATAAAAGCTTGTGACACTATGCTTGTACTAAGTAATGCATTATAAGTACGGTAAAGCTATATATTTTGGCAGCGTCTTGAAATAACATGATAAGTACTGTAAAAAGGTTGTATTTTGTAAGAAAATTAACGGAATATTAAGCAATGCCTGTATCAAGTTAGGCTTCCAGCATTTTCCTCATCATAAGGCTAGAAAAACTGGCAACAGATGTTTGTTTTAAAGAGATGATGCAAAATACATTTCTTTCAAAAGGTCACGTTTCCCAGCCGTCAGTTGACTGCATGACCCATAGTGTAGACTTTACAATGAAAAACGGAATTCTCATTATTAAGAGGGAACATTGTAACTTCTTTGTAGCGAAAGTGGGACTGAATTTCTGGAAAAATTACTAGTGTGAAGAAGGGGTAATAGAAAAATAAAAAATAATGTTCATATAATTAAAAATAACAACAAACTAATGTGATATTGAGCCTGCTGTGTGGATGCCAGACGTTTCAAGTTGAATCAGATGCCTGTTGTGGTCAGTCAAGGGTTCGCTTCATCAATGCAGAAGCTTGATCATCGGAGTGAAATCCTGCCGTACAGTTGTCTTCTGGCGCACATTCGACTATATCTTCATGATGCCGCTTACAATAATTAAGCAAGTCGGCTTCCTTGATTTTAGACCTACATTCATCATTATCTGAGACCGCATCAGAGTTCCCGTATAAACAGCCAGAGGCCCCGGGTTCGATTCCAAACGCTACGAGATTTTTTGAGAAGTTGTGGGTCTGGAACGGAGTCCACTCAGCCTCGTGAGGATAACCGAGGAGCTATTTGAAGGAAATAGCGGCTCCGGTCTAGAAAACCGAGATTATCGGCCACGGGGATCCGTTGCGCTGACCACGTGACACCCTCTGTTATCCGCAAAAGTTGGCACTAACTTCGCTCGGTTGGTATACTTCACCTGTGGACTACATGCCAGGGAGTTTTTTATTCATCACTGTCTGTAGAGGCATGGGAGTTTTCTAAAATACTGGGTAAGCCAGTGATAGATGTAGTCAAAACTGTGTATTGCTATATTGCTATAGTGCAGCTGGAAGGAGTAGTTAAAGTGAAAAATCCAATGACCTCATCGGGAATCGAACCCCCAACCTTCCGGCTTGTAGAATAATGCCTAAACCAACTACATTGCCACGTGCCTCCCGCATATTTTGCAGTAGGTTTTGCTTAATTCTTTCCATCTGTGACAGGACTGTTTCTTTCCAGATAAACTCCAGGAAGCGCATTTTGAAACAAAATCATGTAAGCAGATAACTGTAGAGTCTGTGTATTCAAACAATATTCGTTAAACTCTTGCCTATCATTTCAATTTCCAAATTTCCAAAATAATTATTTAGGGGTAATTTTATATTAATATTTGTTATATTTTCGTGAAACTAAAGACATTTTCTGATAAAAATAAGTTCCCAATTAATCCAGATTCTCTTCAAGATATTTTTAGGATATTTTGAAAATTAGAAAATGTGTGTATTTACATAATGATCCAGACTGCCGTCGGCATAAGAATCAATAACATAAAAACAAGAATTAAATTCAGTCATTATTATCTCTTTTTCAATAAACGAATAAAAGTAATTTCTTTTATTTTATTTTTAAAAAGGTACAAACTGGAGAATTCAATGAACATCAGTGCCAAGTTCATGGTAGAAGATGAAAACAGTTGATGAAGATAAGTCTGTCACAGCAAACTGGTGAACACACATCATCACAACTAAAACAGAAGAGAACAGCAGAACTTCTAGAGAAGAATTGTAGCTTGTTAAACCTTGCAGTTTCCAAGCTGCAGGATGAAAGGAAGAGAATCAGAACTTAATAGAAATTGCATTATACTTGATAGCTTGTGCTCACAGCTTGTTAGATAAGTCATTTATTAATATACGAATATATGAACACAGAAAAACTGGGGTACAACATGAGAAAGGGCAGACATTGATCTAATACTGTTAAAGATGTTCCACCTCTTACAGAAACAAAATATTATACTTTTACTCTAGCCCTGATATATTATTCAGAAAGGCAATTGATTCTACAGCTGAAAAATAACACAAAGAAACGTACTGAATAAATAATTTTGGCTTTATGAAAATTAACCATATTGATCATATTGATCAATGGCCCATATAACTTTACATTTCAACAAAAATCACAGAAAGGACCATTTGTAACTTAAGTCTTTTAACTATTTTGCTCCAAATACTAATCATCTCAGAAAGAATATTGTTCTTATGTTAGTATATTTTTCATACTTTCCATTTTCGAGAGCTATTGTTCTCACCCAAGTGTTCCCTCTCAAGACTGTTTTGCTACTGCATCAAATTTCTCACTTCCAGATTCTTCTTCTAGGTGAATAGGCCTTTACTTTATGTCCTTCATATTCTGTTTCTCTAATATATGAGCTCTTAGCTCACTGTAATTGGTGAATAAGAAACTGGAAAGGACGTGGAAGAAATCGGTTGTGACCTAATTTAAGAATCTAATCTAAGAAAATTCTTAGTCAGGTTAGCTGGTCTCCAGGTCAAGATCTGAACTGAGGACCTCCTGAATACAAAAGACTATCTCCTTACTTTATTTCTAAAATCCTACCAGCTCATTATTTTTTGTTCATCACTTTGTGTCTTCCCACACTTTATCTTTCTTTCTTTCTTACTTCCTCTTATAATTCTTCCAATTTTAATTTACTGCCTTGCTTTCTCTCATTACAAGGTGTACAACTTTTGGCCTGAAAATTTTAAAGAGTCCACTTGGGAGATCTAAGCACAAACAACTGAAAACGTTAACTGTTAAAATGGATGTGAAACAAATAAAAGGCTAAGATGTTAAATGACTTCAAATGGGTCAAGACAAAGCCAAATGGTGGACTTTTGTGATCATGGTGCTAAACCTTTGGGCTTAATAAGAGCAATGAATATCTTGACCAGCTAAACAACTGTCCAGGGCTATCTTTCCATCACTGATACTCCCTTTTTCTTCTCTTTCACTGCCGTATGTACATTCTACCCTCCTGCCTACTAGCTTTCTTAACTTCGAAATTTCAAATTGTACTCCCTCCTGTTCTGTAGCAATTTTATCCATCATATTTTATTTTACTTTTGTTCCAACACACACTATCATGTTATTCTTTCTTTCTGCTTGTGCTTCTTCCCCTTGTCAACCTTTCAACATTCACTTCTTTGTACATTCTGTACCATTTTCATTTCTGAATACATTTCTTTGCTTCCTTTCTTATATGTACACTCATTTTAGTGCATCTTTCTATTAAATGTTTTTTTACCCTTGTTTCTTAAGTGTCTCTATGTCCATGTCTGCATTTTCCCCTCTTTATCTGTCTTTGTTTCCCTCTTCTCTTTCATTTCTTAATTTTCTTTTTATCCTTCCTCCCTCTCCACATCTATTCAATTCTTTCTTCACCTTTCTTTCCCCTCTCACCTTCTATTTTCATTTTCCTTTATTTCTCTCTTCCTTTCCTGTTTTCCTTCTCCAACTTTCTTTCATTTATTATTTTTCTTAAAACTTTCCTCATTCTTGTTTAATTACTTCCTTTCTCTATCCTCCTTTCAATCTTTTATTCTTCTTTATCTCTTTGTCTTTCCTTACTCTGCTTTCTCCCTTTCTTTCACTTCCCTCCACATTCTTCCTATCATTATATTTTTCTTTCATCCTTTCCTCTGTATTTCTGTCTTCCAATATATAATTTATGATATCTCTTTACTTTGTTTCATAAATCTCTCGTTTCTCTTTCATTCATTCTCTACATTTCTGTCTACCACTATATCATTTATGATGTCTATCTTTTCTTTGTTTTATAAATCTTTTCTATTCTCTAATACTACATATTTCTCTTATTTTTTCCCACTTTTTCTATCTCTGTGTTGTCCTTTCTGATGTCTGTCTTCCTAAAATTCCAGCTCTCCCTACTTCTCTTGAAATGCACATGCATGACACTATTTTTTGTTTATTGTTACTTTCACTATAATACTACCTGTGTCTATCCCCAACTTCAAATATGAATGCTCTGACAGATATTTTCTTTAATATCAGTCAATTTTCTTTCCCTTTATATAAGGAGTACTTTTCCTCCATTACTGATTTCAAAACATGTATTATTTACATACTGTCCATTTATGCACTGTCTCTCATATATTTCCTTCTATCTTTATCTTAAGAAAATATGTAAGACAACCAATTGCCTTTCTGCAGATGCAGTCTCATTTTCCCTTCATTCTTCCAATACTTATCTCTCCCCAAATCTCTCTCTCTGTGTTTCTCTATACACACATGTAGAGACACAAATGCATGCATATATGTATATGCACATATACATACATTACTCTTATCCTTATGTGTACATGTAACATCCCTGGTTGTGCCCTGATAACAATTTCTTTCCTCTATCAAAAGGTTTCCATCTTTTTGGAAATACAAAGCCATGGCACATTATGCACTTTTTTTTCTTTTCTTTATATATTTTATTTACACATCTCCGTGTTCTCCTTTCCTTGAATTCTCATTCTGACCCATGAATTTGTGCATGCTTAACTATTCTCTTCCTTCTTCTAATTACAGACATACACATATTAGTTGCAGAATTATCATTTCTCTAATACATGTCTTTCCTCTTCTTCTGTCTAGATGTTGCTGTCTTTGTGTCCTGAGTCTCAAAAATAGTATATAACAAAACTGTCAACAATACAAGGTTTTCCTCTTGCTCTCTCAGTATGTTTTTCCTTCTAATATATTTCTGAAATATCAATACATGACATTCTCATCTTCACTGAAACATATTTTTTTATTTTCTTCATATGTTATTTACTGTCTCACTGTAAAGTATTCACAGAGCGTACCGATTACCATTTCCATCTTTATTTCTCTGTAACATACTATTTCCATCTCTCTGTCTCATTATAGGAAACCCAAAAATATAAATTTGTGAGAAATCCATCTCCTCTCTGATTTTGTGCTTTTACTATATAATATACACCAATACAATAAAACCCCCTTTCTCTGTGTTCTGAATCTTCTCTGTTATATGCGCTTCTCATTAATGTTCCTGTATTCAAACTTGAACACATTTTATTGCATGTTCAGATGTGTCTGATATCCGTGTTTACTCTTCCTCTCTATACATGTTACTGTCCATTTAATCGCATTCTGAAAAATAAATCAACGAGACACTGTCCTTTTCTCTGTATTTACCTCTCATCTTCTTCTATGTGCATATTTCTGGGGCTCTCGGTTACGCTCTCTGAAGTATAATATTGTCATGTATAGTGACAGAAATGTTACAAGCAACATTCTGCAATACACACACTGAGCTCTATTTCCTCTAAGGTTTGTACTTTGTCTATTTCTCTGTATCTTCCTACTCCTCCTCACTGTCATTATCATCTCATTCTCCCCTTCTTCCTCAGTCAGATTTAATGGTGTGTCAAAATCTGAAGTGATTCATGGAATGCTCATATTTTCTCTTATTCTTGCCTCTTCTTTTATTCTGTAGGATTCTAAAATATATACCTCATATTCTTTCATTTACCCCAGTACTTGTATTATTTCTTTCTCTCCTTACACATTTCTCTCTCCGCATTTTAATTTCTGGAATACAAATTCTTTGAACACCTAGTTTTCCCTGAACTTTGTTATTTTATTCCTCTCAGAAATCAGGTATCTATATACTTATTCTGATAGACACACCCATACATGCCTACACACACATATATTCCTTCTTCTTCCTGTAAGCATTTCCATTTTCTCTGTCAAGAGTAATGTATTAAGATACCATAATCGTTGCTCTGACATTATTTAAACTTTTCTCAATTCTTTATTTACTCAAATCAGTATTTTCAGGCCATATATGAATAAACTGTCTCTGATCTCAAACCTGTTCTCTTCAAGTCTATACATTATTTTGTGATCCCTGTGGCAGTGTTCTACTACTTGCTTAATCTTTTTGTTATTTTTCTATCAACTTCAACCTTCTGTCACTATATTATTATTCTCATTCATAAATAATAATCAAGTAATGAAATATGTATTTTCCTCTTAACTCTGCTTCTTAGTAGGCACTTATATCTGTTACTGTGATATATGAATCCATAAAGGCTCATTTCATTCTCCCTCTACAGCAAGTTATAAGTACTACACCCTCATTCCTAAACATCTACTACATGCACTTCCCTTTTTTGGTACTTCTGTTTCTTCTTCCATCATATCATTCTTGTGTGTGGTTGTGTATGCATGTGTGCGCTTGCAAATGTGCATATGTAGATATGTATATGGGGCACGCTGCAGCGTAGTGGTTGAGACACTCTGCTACAAGCCAGAAAATCGCGGGTTCAAATCCCAATGAGGTCACTGGATTTTTTTCAATTGACCTAATCCTTCCAGCCGCACTATGGCCCTGGGGTCGACTCAGTCTCTAACAGAAATGAGTACCAGGAATTAATTAAATAATTTTCCTGGGGAGTAAAGTGCGGCCAGTGCGTACGCCTGACAGCCTTACTGCCATCTTTGAGCCGATTTTCTACATAATGTGGGATCCTCAACATCTCACAACATTATGGGCCTTCATGGCCTGTTACAGGGATAGCTTTACTTTACTTTTATATATGTATATGCAGGAATTCTTTAGAATACTGTCCTTTTTTAAACAATCTCTCTGCTATCTTTTTTCGTTTCACTTGTGTATTCTCTTTCCAAAAAAATAAATCCACACTCTTCAGTACTTCTGTTTTCTCATTTCGTCTATGTTTTCTGTTTCAAACGTTTAATAATCTGTGTGAATGCATTATTTCTAAAGTGTCTAGTGTTCCTCAGTCTGTTTTTCCATACTGTCATTTTGTGAAATTTTCACTCTGTGTCCAACTTCCTTTTTATTTTCTATCAAATGTGTATCTCTGCATGGATTTCTGTATTCTGCAATATATCAATTTGTATGTGAGGTCTCCCCCCTCTGCTTTACATGTTCAAAAAGATTTTGTCTCTACTTTGTGAACAGTTTTTGCATGAGAAAATGCTGTGCTTGATCTCTACATATTTCTATTTGCTGTCATACACATAATAGATCACTGCAATTTTATTAATGTCAAAAGTTCTCTTATTCTCCCATTGGTTTCATACTATGCATTTCCTTCAGATTATTTTACCTAATTCTTCTTCTAGGCCTTCTCTTCATTTTCAAGATTAATCTCTACGTTTTCTCAACCTTCTTCACTTGAAAATCTTAATTGTTTCTGTATCTACTTGCTACATCACAAGAATTCTCTCTTAAATTGTATTCTGTGCTGTCTTTACTTGAAACATCTCTTATCTTAGTTTTTACTATACATTCCCTCCCTCCTCCCCTCTTCACACCCCTCTCATTTGTCCATCAACGTTGATGTGTACAATTTTTTTTTATACCCATGCAGGATGTGACTGCTTCTACAACATTTCTCATCTGTGCATGCCTTCCAGAATTCAGAAATATCTCTAATTGATATACAATCTTATATTCTGATTTTCCTATTTTATCTCCATACAGTGTCTATTTTATTTATTTTATTTGTGCATGATTCTGTCATTTCTGTCACCTTCTAAAATCAATTTCAGCCTGTGCATGTCTTTATATTCTTATTTTTCTGTCTTATTTCCCATCTTAATTCTACATCTGGGGCATAATTCACATGCCTGTCGAATAATTTCTCCACTCTTTTGTATCTTGTCAGTAATTTATTTATACTGTACATTGTTTCTTGTTATAAGGAGGGTTTCTTAATTCCCAATTCCCATTGTGATCCCGTGTTCCTTTTATTGATGCATCTGTAAAACGACTCTCTTTGAAGCTCTACTTCATACTCTCTTATTCTGTTCTGTTATTACCATCTACTCTACGAATGCCCAACTCCATCCTGAAACGCATTTTCTGCTTCTCCTCAGTACACCTATTCTTACTGTATATCATTATACAGAATTTCTGTCTTATTCATAATTTGTCTACTCTTTTATGGG